>NC_032023.1:20923436-20964703 GCF_001865875.1 Lupinus angustifolius
GTTTATTTCCCAAGTTAAGCATGCTTTTCTTAAGATCTTATATTCATTACTACTTCAATATTAGAGTAACCAAGATTAGGGTGTGATAACCTATCTCTTTGTGGACGTAATATTGTTTTGTAATAAATATAAGTGATCATTATTCTACCATTTTAGGACATACACTAAAAAGGAGGATTTTAGAACTTGGTATTTGAAGTTAATCAAAGTAAAACATAAAAACTTGTCTAAGTAGTTCAAATTCATAAAAGTTGAGAAATATTTTCCTTATTCAAAATGATCTTGTCTCCTCAAGAATTTGTTAATATTTAGTTTACTCTTCTTTTTAATTGTTTATATGAAATTCAATTCCAATCAAAATCAAAATATGTTTAACTCATTATTTGTGCATTGACATGTTCATATGATTCATTCTATTAGGCAATTCCTCGTGGTTCGACATAACCTATACTATACTACAATTGAATCTTGAAAGATGTATAAATTGTGAAATAGTAAAATGTTATCAATAAATTTAAAAGTTTATATTTTTGGGTCAAATTGTTTGTAATCGTTCTCATTTGCACATTCTGCTCTGCTTATTTTAGTAATTATTTCATAATCTATACTAATTAATAAAACAAAAATATAAAATAACTACTCCTTCATGTTGTAATTTGTAGTTCCATGTTTTATCTTCACTATCTTCTATTTTATACCAAAAACCATATACACAATGTTCCCTGCATTCATATTATTACTTAGTTTTCAAAAACTATCATCTTTATTATTTTTTAACCATTTTTTTAGAATTGTTTAAAACCTCCCATTTTAATTAGTTTTTAAAAAATTGGCACCTTAGTTACTTTTAGAAAAAAAACTACCACATTCAAAGAAATTGTTGTGTAAATTATATAATTTAGAAGTATAATACATCTTTAGTTATTCTTTCCACTGCATTATTTTAGGATGATATTTCTAAACAAGACAAAGCAATGCATTGAAGATGCTACAAAAACATAATATTACTCACTGCTATCATTTCTCACTACAATTGGAGTTTCCACTATACCCACTACTACTAATTTCACACTGCATGCACTTGGGAGAAAAGACATATTAATGCATGAGCGATTCCACTTTATGGTGTAATTTGCATCACATTATACAATAGAAAATGGTACATATTTAATTATTCTCTCCCCTCCATAACCACCACCCTAATACTAAAAGAGTAAATAAATTATTAGTTTTGGAAGTTTTTAAGCAAATTATCTTCTACTTTGAAACCAACATCTTAATAGTTTTGAAAGTTTTTCAGCAATAAAAAATCTGCCATGTTCTATGTCATGCCAATATTGCACTTAGAAAACACATTCCTCAATGTGAAAATCATCTTTACTTTTGTTGTAGTTGGGCAACCTATAAAGTACAAAGTAATGCATCATAAGTTTTCTATTCCCATTTTTATTCTCCATTCTCTTCCTTTTCCAATTTTCAGGTATTTATTTTTCTTCCTTTTTACTTTTCATTTCTCTCTCTCTCTTATGATACAATGAGACTTAACAATAACTACATTTCATGATAATACAATATATTCCATGAATGAATACAATAAATAAATGTTCGTAATTCTCTTTCCTTTTTCCTATTTTATTATGTACTTTATGTTAATGAAGTTATGTTGTTACATCGGTTAATTGTTAAGATGTGTTTTTCATTCAGGAAGTGGAGTTGTTAGAATAATACTCCCTGAATCAAAAGAGAAGGATGTTTCAATCAACATGGATGATGGATTGGGATTTTACTTTGGTGTTGTAATTGGTGGTATAACAAAGAAAGTATTGAATTGGTTTTTTTGTTCTTGGGGAACACTTCAAAAGCTCACAAGTCTGTTGAGTCGATTGACTTTTTTATAATTGGTTTCGGTGGAATCTTTGTGGCCCACATTGATGCTAGTTAGAATTTTGCAATATTTACTAACTTTGTTGCTAATTAAATTATTTATATTTAAACGTGGTAAATTTTATTATTTCATCTTATCAAATGATATTTATTATTTTAATTTTTAATATAACCTTAGATGCTTACTATTTATCTTTGCTTCTTCTATGCAAATTAAAGATGATCATGTTTGTATGTGGTAACTAATTAACATATGTAATTTGGAAAAATAATTGATAATTTAACTTATTTGGAATATATTTTTGGGTAAATAAATTATTTGGAATATGAGTCATCACCAAAAGATCATGATATGAAAAATGTGATAAAAGTATACTAATCACTTACAATCTACTCAATAATGCTTTTTTATATAGATGGATATTTCCATATAAAACCATCCCATAATTTTGGATAGAAGGTCCGATCTTGTTCATTTATATGTTTTACTATATTTGATGGATGTTAAAAAATATATATAATGAATTGAAAGATAACTATTACCATTAAGTATATATAAAATTCTATATAGTAAGTTATAAATTCAAAATATGTATATATTTTTTGGTATAGAAACATCTATTATTTGTAAGAGAAATAATATGAGCTCCTTTTAACTCTCATATTTTCATTACTATTGCATGTTGCAATGAAAATTAAATTGTAAAAAATGTCAATTATAGGTGTAAAATAGAGAAATAGAAATTATTTCATGATATTAATTGTCTCATGTTTTGACTAGAACTTATTATAAAATTATATATATGGTTGGAAAATTAAAAAACTATGAGTTATTATTATATGTTACCAACCCTCCCTTCTTTTTATATGTACCATTGATATGGAATAAAGAAGAAATTGATTAAATATCTCATTAATGTATGATCCATGAGCAAGGATTGGTTAGATCAACTAAATTTGTTTTATATAATAACTTTTCCAAGTGAAGTGAGATTGAAACTTTTAATTTGTTTTATGTTTATTTTTAATTGATATATTTTAATTTATCTAAATAATAGTAATTGATTAGGACTATAAAAAATTATATAATTCTATACTAAGTTATAAAATATATTCAATAAGATCATTATTTAATAGAGATTAATTATTCTAGTAGACACATTTAATAAACCATATATTCAGTATAACCACTCATGTACAAATATAATTTCACTACTGAGTTCAATTAAGTCAAATTATTGTATTGATTAAATATAGAAATCTAAGGTATATGTATATTTTCATACAGAAAAATGACCTATAAAGATAATTGCAAATGATTCATTTATTTGAATGTTCAATTTTGAAATAATAGGATTAAATAATTACCTAATCAAATATATTCAACTCCTAATTATAAAATATAACATAAATTATTATATTTGATATTTATAATATATAAATTATATATTACAAACAATAAGAAAACAAGTTAACAAATATATGAGTGTCTCTCGAACGCTAGTTATAATAAAATAAAAACATGAGAGGATATTAAGATAAGAGCAAAATATAAGATATGTAGGATAAGAGCACCCCATATTATTACTAGTATTATAAGTAGGATTTAATATGTATGTATTGACAGTGTAAGTGTTTTTACACTGTCAGTCAATCATCTACCATTAATTTATTAACCATCATTGACTCTTAAACAAAAATAATACAAATTAATGGTGGCTGATGTACTATCAATATAAAAATCTTTACGTCAGTTCACATATTTTAAACACTTTTAATTATTCTGTAAGTGCTTATAGAGTAATAAGATTTGTATATATGTATATCCATAGTTAGCCCTATCCTTAAAATTTTCTTCATAAAAGTAAAAACATAAAAAAAGAAGAAAAATACCAATTTTCTTCATAAATCAAGGTTAGAAATTTGGGAGGAAATTTGATAGACATCAAGTTAAGGGCGCTTCTACTTTTTGGTCTCCCTCCAAAAAAATTCACATAATTTCACCCATTCCCACATACACATTCACAATCATTTCTATTCTTTTATATATTCTAATCCCTTCCTGCTTTGGGTTTCACTTTCTCTGTCCCTTTCACTCCCAATTCAACCATGCCTACTGAAACTCTAGTTTCTGATCAACCACTTCACGAATCTCCCCACAAAGATTGTCCCGCCAATATATAGAATCTACTTAACCAAACTCTATTGAGATGAACAAGACACTGAGTGAATGGGTATCCTAGGAAACACTGAAAAATGTAATAAAATGAAAATGAGAATACAAAAAAGACTTAAAAATGAAAGATTTAAGAACCCTAGAAACAAACGAAACGCTGAACTTCACAAAACTATTAAGATGAACAGAATATTGATTTAATGGGTATCCAACAAAACACTGAAAAATGCAATAAAATAAAAACGAGTATCCAAAAAAAAAACTTAAAATATGAAAGCTTTAACAACCTCATAAACAGACGAGTAAGCGGGAGGTAGAACATTGGTAATAAGGTAAATAACAACAATGACAAGGTCAGAGATGGAGGTTAGAAGAAGATAAAGATGGAGATTATGAATAAGATATGAAAGAAGAAGACGAAAGATGAATATGATGATGATTGAGTATTGAAACGGTGGAAAATGAAAAGATCTTTTAATGGAAGTTTAACGTGCATGTGATGAGTATATGTGATGGTAAGATACGTTTTATTTGGCATGACGACGCGACATGTGTCTCAAGCCGACATGACAGGAGTTAATTTTTTATATATATAGTTTTAGTAAATAGAGAGATTTCTCATACGTTATATTATTATTTGAGGATGAAATTATCAGTGTTTTAATCTTCCTAATATAATATCTTTAATATTTTATTTATGTTATATTTCAAGAATATTGATAATATGCATTCAACAATATTATACTTATGAAGGCAACCTTGATGGATTAACTATATCTTGCAACATGGATAAAGTGTGGCTATTGGAATGCATCAATGAAATTCTCTTAATTACAGTTATATCCAATCATGTAAAACTGTATTGTACCGGCCAGTTCAACCAAAAAATCAGTGAACTTGACCCCTAACCAGTACGGTACAAATATTGAATCGGTCAAGTATCAAAACTGATCAAAACCGGTCAAAAACCAGTGAACCGTTAGTATTTGACTAAACCGGTCGGTTTATACACATATTTTAAAAAAAGTTTAAAAAGTTAAAAACACATTACAAGGTGACACTTCTTCAACATTTCAAGGCACATGTTTCCAAGACATACTTAGATTACACTTTTTAGTTCATAACATTCGTGTGTAATCTCAGTGACAATTGTGTAATCTTGTAGTACTATCTGAAGATAGGATTTGGTGCAAAAATATAATCTCAATATTAGACAACTTTGACTCCTTGATGTTTAATATTAAAACTCCAATTTTTTTTGTAGAGTGAATTGTGAATTTGTGTCATTTATTTATATTTTGCGATTGTTAAGTGATATTTTGGATTGATATATGTTTTGTAATTTAGACTTTAAATTTGTTAAAGACTTAAAGTTGTTTGTTTACGTGAATTTTGAGTAGATTATGAATATGCATTATAAATTTGAGTATCTACCTATTTGAAATTTTTTTATTATAAGTTTATATATATAAATATAAGTAGATATGTCCGGTTTAACTAGCATACAGTTTAATCACTGAACCACCAGTTGAACCACTATACTATTACCATGATTAAAGACTTAAAGTTGTTTGTTTACGTGAATTTTGAGTAGATTATGAATATGCATTATAAATTTGAGTATCTACCTATTTGAAATTTTTTTATTATAAGTTTATATATATAAATATAAGTAGATATGTCCGGTTTAACTAATGGTTATATCTTCTCCTAATAACTTTGATTTGTTATTTGAAATAGTCTTACAGAAAAAAGAGTGAGCATTTCCTTTAATCATTGTGTCATTAATGACATGCTCGTGGTTCCTATGAGAATTGATAATATAATAATTATTATTATTATTATGAGGATTACAATTATTCTCATTAATGCTAATAATATACTCCTCGATAATACGAGTCATATTTTGCACTTGCATCCTCATTTATTAGTGGTTAATGCATCTAGATTTATAGACTTGGTGTCATTAAAGTTGAAATCAAATTATTCTCTTGGCTCCATTGGCCAAAGATAGAGAAAAATATATTAGCATCTCCAAATTTAATTTCATTAATATTGGCAGATTATTTCTTGGAAGTCTTCTTCTTTCTAGTAACAGTCAATCAATCTTCATAAACTCCCAATGACTCCATCAATCTTCATAAACTCCCAATGACTCCGGAACAAAATGCTAGATGTGTTTTCTGTTTTTGTCTTTTATTATTGAACATTAAGTGCAGGCACGGATGGTGCCTTCAGCATGGCCAGGCCGTGTTCTGCCTGTAACTCATAATTGGAAAACATAATGGAGAAACGGTCGTATCCTAAAGTACACGGCCTGTCTGGTTAACTTGCACAATAGGCACATTTGGTCCATTTTGCTTGGATTTTTTTTTATTTTGATGTATAAGCTAAGTTTGTTCCATAACCAACTCAATTTATAAAAAACTATAAACAGAAAAATAAAGAAATAATATATACCAAAACACATGCAACACTCACGTTAACTCTTAAATGAATAGAGGTTTCCAACCCTAAGTTAACTTGCATATAAACTCTAATTTTAGGTTGGATATTTAGGTTGAATTACATATATGCAATATATGTTGGATTTTTGTAGCTAACTTGATGTTTGGAGTATTACAGAATACATAAAGTAAGTGCTCTAATAAGATTCATATAACACATGAGTTAAATTAAGTTATATTTATACTTTACTATTTCAATTTAGATATGTGTTTAAACTATATATGTGTTTAAATAAAGTAAGAGTTCCCACCTGTTGTAGCTAAGGTAAAAGGTTTGGGTGCTAAAGACCCAATTTCATTGAAAAAGTAACAAAGACACAAAGGCAAGCAACATCAAAAGGAAAGGAAAAGGCTCTAAACTACACCACTAATGTGGCTGCCAACTCCAAACAAATGGAGCCAGATCAAAGCTAACATCATTCTGCAGCAAAACAAGAGGAATAGCAACACATGTTCATAGATAATCATAAAATGAAAAGAAAAAAATGAGAAGACATCACATGTCAAATAACTCCTCCACATTTACAGCATAAATTCCTCCTCATATCAGCACTTTGATTCTGTTCCTCATCCTACAATTCAAGAGTTAATTTTGTGAATATATCAACTAATATTGGACAAAATGTCTACTAGTTATTAGAACAAACAAGTCCAGCATAAACACCTAAGTCTTTCAAAAGTTGACTAAGCAAAAAACTACAAAGAACGATCATACACTTCTAAACATAGCTGTGAATGGGTTCTGGCATTTTCAACTCAAATATTCTAAAACTTTACTTCTAATTCCTAAACATGCTCCCAATAAAATTCAAGTGATGAAACTACATACCCAACTCCTAATTTATATGAAAAAGTGTAAAAAATATCATGAGCTTAGTAAAAAATTTGCAAGGGCCTAAGCAACCCTCCCTTGAATTGAGATATTCTATCTCATTTTTCTATGTATAACTCATTACTATTAATAGGAATTTGACAAATATGTATCAAATAAATATTAAATTAATTTTTTAAGTTAACAACATTAAACATACTACTAGTCTTTGATTAGTTGGGAATAGAAGAATACTTGTATTATGACATAGGTGTGATGCTGCTTCTTAATTTCCTTGAATCTTTGTATCGTTGACTTCATCTCATTTAGGGATATTGCCGAACTGTTAAAAAGTGCCCTTAAGGTAACATCCATATAACTGTCAAAATAAACGGAAAACGAGGTTATATCATATTATGACTTGCAAATTATGATGAAATTGTGCATAATTTTTTGGGTATGAAAAGAGACAATACCTTGATGGTTGAGCCAAGTTAATATCAATTAACTTGTCATATAGATAACTACCGATATATTCAAAACTACGGTTAATGATAAGTGTGCTGATCAAAATCCACATAGACCCGAAGACTCTTCCAAATTTAGTTTTAAAGCTATAGTCTCCATATCCCACAGTGGAAATTGATACCAAAAACAGGTAAAAGCTATCAATGACACTCATTGTCTCCAAAATGTGTGCTCCTAAAGCTCCAACAAGAATCATGCAGCATACAATTCCTATGGCTACACAAACCCTCACTTCTTTGGTGTTAAAATTTTGGTATGGAGAAGTAGAACACCAAACCATGAAACGGGTTCTAAGTTTTTGCAATTCGTCATCGATTAAATGGTTTAGAAATATAGCCCACATCCCGAACCCAACTAAAATGTAAATACTAGTTGTTAATTTGGCAAATGTTGTTTTTGGGACGATGTCTCCATATCCTACACTAGTTAAAGTGACTATAACAACATAAATACCATTAATCAACGTGGATGTATCACTACTAAGATAATATACCAAGACTCCAAGTATCATATATCCTAAAAGGATTGCCATACAAATTAATTTTCTGGACAGTGTTGAAAGTGCCTTAGGTTGATCAAGATTCTCACTATTCTCACAATCTTGCACAGTGTTCTCATCACCCTCATTTTCCTGACTTCCCCCAACTCCATGAGTTCCATCAAGATTCTCATTATCTTCATGAGATTGGTCTTGCACAATACTCTCTTCAACCACAATTTCACAAGTTCCTCCACCAAGATTCTCACTATCCTCGTGAGATTCATCTTGCACACTACTCTCTTCAAGCACAATTTCCTCAGTTCCTCTAACTCCCTCAGCTCCCCCAACTGCCTGAGTTCCACCAACTTCCTCATTTTCCAGATTTTCCTCAGATGGAATATGTTGTGCAACTGCTTCTGCTGCTTCTGCACTACGTTCATTTTCTTCCATTAGTTTTTAACACAAGAATAATCCAGAGAACATTCCAATCACATTACTTAAATAGAGTGATATAATAATTTAATAATAGAATATAATATTATACTTGCATGAGTTGCAATAAAAAATAAATATGTAAGTGAAAATGATTACTATAGTACATGCAAAAAAGATGAGCCGTATAGCAGGGAAAGAAAATCAGAAAAGTGAAAAGTGGAATCCTTTATGAGAGGAAAATAGGGTGCAGAAAAGTGGAAAATTATCTAACCTGCATGTTGTTATTAAGCCGTTCCTTTCCCGTCATATCTTATGTTCCAAAGAGTATATCATTTCATATGTTATTTAATATGATTGATTAGAAAAAATTTTAATTATTAAAAAAAATATTTAAATATAATTTTTTAAGCAATTATATAATGTAGCACATGGAGTGAAGTGATACAATTTGTGGGAAGGTAGATAAGATAAGAGAAAGTTTTTTTTCTGTTTTATGGAATAAACTTAAAGTACTAGTCATGTATCATATCCATAAAATGCAGCTTCTGATTCTGTTATTAGTATTTCCGAATTTTCTCCGACAACCTCTTCTTCCATGCAATAGCAGCTTTCTGTCACTCTCACTCCCTCACTCCCTCTCTCTTGTCTTTTACGTGCTTGTTATAAGATAACTCTATTTGGTTTACTATTCTTAAAATTCAAATATTCAATGCAAAACTTTCATCCTTTTATCACGTTAGATTATTTAATAATGTCTCAATTTTTGTATGCACTTCCTCCTCAGAAGGTTTTTCTGTGCCATATTGATAACTGATCCGACATTTGCCTGTAATAAGAAAGTCCATAAGTGTGAAAATAGCACAACAGGTGAAACCTGAGATATAGTTGTAGATGAGGAAACTTATTATGAGTAAGATCATTCTTTTAAGTTATCAATAATTCTATTACACTCCAGTAATGATATTCTCACACTCTTTTTCCCCTCACTCCACACTTTATAATCATCCATCACATATTCATTGTTATTTATCAAACATTGTAATGTCAATAGTAAAACAAAAGGTGCAATAGTTTTAAGTTTTTAATCATATCTAAAGAGACGAAGTTGCTTCCAAGTTAGGTATCTCTTCTTCAACAAATAAACCAAAATCTTCTACAACATTATTTTCATTTTGATTTGAATTTTTCTTGGTCTTGTCTTGTCTATCATCTTCATCATCCAAATTTAATTGAACCATAACAAAAACAACAATTTAATATAATGTAGCAATTGACATTAACATAAACTGATATCAAATATGTACCCAAAAAAGTGATATCAAATATCAATTAATAAATCATATATTCATAATCATAATATAATCAAGCTACATACTATTATCATCAGAAGTTGGTTCAATTGTCATATTAGCAAGATCATTACGCAATGCCTCAACCTCCTCATTGGTTAAGAAAGGTGGTGACTCCTCCATTACACAATTAGAATGGTCATCAATTACTTCAAAATTGATAGGGTCGTAACTTTGATGTCTTAGCCGGTTCTTAAGTTTGGTAATTTGACATTTTGATCACATATCAATATAATAAAATCAAAGCAAAATTAGTTATATATAGAAGCAAGTAATCATAATTATTGTACCATTAGCTTCAATAGCTTGTGTAAAATGCACCCAAACTAAATCTGATTTCTATCTAACATGTTTTTGAGAGAAATTTTGTATTGATGCTTATGAAGAAAGTGGTTATGTTTCACGTTCATTAGACTGATTAAAAGACATATGTAACAATTAACAAAAACATAACAAATAACAATAACAAATCACCATATGAAATAACTTGATAATATAGGAAACTTATACATATAAGCTAATGATTAAATAACCTATCTATATGACATTATGACTATAGTATAACAATTAGAGATTGATAAAAAATTATAACTTATTAGTATTGTATTACCATATTATTGTTAGTTATTATTACTAATCAAAATTTTCTTCATTGGAGTAAATTATGATCACAAAACTATCATTGTTACAGCCAATAAAGAATACATGAACTTGAAGTTGAATTAGTTGGATACCATAAAAGTTAAAACACTGCCACTTTTATGTATAGGTTTTAAGCCATGGTAATTGAATTTCAATATGTTTAAAGAAGAAACCGTGACAGAGGCAAATAATTGAACTTTAGTAATAAAGACATACACACAGTACAGTGACAGAGGCGACATATAGTGAAATATAAGATAATTGTTGTGGGTAATGACACATAAAATATAGGTTCCATAAAAACACTTGAATGAAGAGTATAATAATTGATAATCAAAAGTGCAAAATTCTCACGCGAATTGTAGATGGTAGTTGCACTATGACAGTTTCACAGGTTGATGACAACAAAGATGAAAAGAGGCAATTCCAAATTAGTCACTAATATGCCACAATTCAGTAATTCTAAAATTAGGTTATTAATTATAGCCCAAAACGACGTTGTTTTGTTTTTTTAAAAACACACCTCATAAAATGACATCGTTTTGAGGTTTGCGATTTAAAAAAAAAAGGTGACTCGTTGGTTCAACCAAGAACCAACAGAGTCACTAGTTTTTTTGTAATTCGACCGAGTCAATCCGGTTCTTCCCGGTTCCTGTGTATAACCGATCTGATATGTGGCTCATACCGGTTTGGAGGTCGGTTCCCAGTTCAACTGGTTGAACCGGCCGGTCCGAGCCGGTTTTAACAACTATGGATATAAGTCGATTGGAGAGACATTGATTTGTTTGGGAATAAGTTGTTTTAGCTTGAATCTGAAAACTATTATAACATCACTGGTTAATAGGTTACTCACACTGGGTAATCGATTATGCTAAGTTTCTATCCAATTGACTAATCAGTTACTCGATTGGGTAATCGATTATTCTATGTTGTTTTTCTTGATAACTGGTTGCTTAGTTTTGGGTAACCAATTAATCTATTCAAGTAATCTATTACTTACCAACAAAGCGTTAGTCTAGTAGTGTAAGACATCACTGGATACCCAAGGTCGATGGTTCAATTTGTGGGAGCGACAAACTTACTTACAAACTGACTTAATGGCTGGCTTACTAACTTAGTCATTGACTTACTAACTTAGTGATTGACTTATTGAGTTAGTGACTTACTTACTGAGTTGTTGACCACTTACTGACTAACTTACTGAGTTACTCACTGACTTAATGATTGACTTACAGAGTTACTGACTGGCTTACTGGGTTACTGACCCACTTACTGACTGACTTATTGAGTGACTTACTCATTGACTTACTGAGTGACTTACTCATTGACTTACTGAGTGACTTACTCATTGACTTACTGAGTTACTGACTGAATTACCGAGTTACTGATTGACTTTCTAACTTATAGAGTCCCTTACTGAGTTATTGACTGAATTATTGAGTTATTGACTGACTTACTGAGTAACTGACTGACTTATTGAGTAATTGACTGACTTACTGAGTTATTGACTGATTTATTGAGTAACTGATTGACCGACTTATAAACTTACTGAGTTAATGACTGACTTAGTGAGTTACTAATTGACTTACTGACTGAATTACTGACCTACATACTGACTGGCTTATTGAGTTACTAACTGACATAATGAGTTACTGACTGACTTACTAAATGATGTCGCACCCCGATTTTCGGCTGCACGCCACTACATTTTTTCAGTCAAAATTGTAGAAAAATCTTTTTGCCCAATCACATTGGGCTTTGAATTTTTGATATCTAGGTTTGGGAGTTGATTATGGAATAGGGAAGGTGTTAGCATCCTATCCGTCCATGTTAAACGATAACCCTCATTAAATTTTATGGCTTATATTATATTTATAGGTATTTGGTTATTTAATTAATTATTAATAGGAAAAAATTTATTTATTTTTGTTGTGTCTGACAATGTGAGACCTTGCTCCTACGTATTCCTATGATGAATAAGAAATCAAAACTACATAGTTATTTGGTAGAAAAAAGTTTGGCATTGAATATCGACTATATTCCTATTAATATGAGTCCGATATCACCCCTCATATGTAGGGATTAGTCAAGATGTTATTACCTTTATTTACAATATTTTTAAATTTTAAAAAAATATCCATTGTAGCAATTTATTCCTAAATTTTTGTATGCACTTCCTCCTCAGAATGTTTTTCCGTGCCATATTGATAACTGATCCGACATTTGCCTGTAATAAGAAAGTCCATAAGTGTGAAAATAGCACAACAGGTGAAAGCTGAGATATAGTTGTAGATGAGGAAACTTATTATGAGTAAGATCATTCTTTTAAGCTATCAATAATTCTATTACACTCCAGTAATGATATTCTCACACTCTTTTTCCCCTCACTCCACACTTTATAATCATCCATCACATATTCATTGTTATTTAACAAACATTGCAATGTCAACATTAAAATAAAAGGTGCAATAGTTTTAAGTTTTTAATCATATCCAAAGAGACAAAGTTGCTTCTAAGTTAGGCATTTCTTTTTCAACAAATAAATCAAAATCTTCTACAACATTATTTTCATTTTGATTTAAATTTTTCATGGTTTTGTCTTGTCTATCATTATCATCATCCAAATTTAATTGCACTATAACAAAAACAATAATTTAATATAATGTAGCAATTGACATTAACAAATATGTACCCAAAAAAGTGATATCAAATATCAATTAATAAATCATATATTCATAATCATAATATAATCAAGCTACATACTATTATTATCACAAGTTGGTTCAATTGTCATATTAACAAGATCATTATGCAATGCCTCAACCTCCTCAATGGTTAAGAAAGGTGGTGACTCCTCCATTACCCAATTAATATGGTCATCAATTACTTTAAAATTGATAGGGTTGTAACTTTGATGTCTTAACCGGTTCTTAAGTTTGGTAATTTGATATTTTGATCACATATCAATATAATAAAATCAAAGCAAAATTAGTTATATATAGAAGCAAGTAATCATAATTATTGTACCATTAGCTTCAATAACTTGTGTATAATGCGCCCAAGCTAAATCTGATTTCTATCTAACATGTTTTTTAGAGAAATTTTGTATTGATGCTTGTGAAGAAAGTGGTTATGTTTCACGTTCATTAGACTGATTGGAACACATATGTAACAATTAACAAAAGCATAACAAATAACAATAACAAATCACCATATGAAATAAGTTGATAATATAGGAAATTTATAAATATAAGCTAATGATTAAATAACCTATAATGTATATGACATTATGACTATACAGTATAACAATTAGAGATTGATAAAAATGTTTTTAATATTTTTATTTAAATGAAAGATCCATCTTTTAGTTAAATATAGTCATGTAATAATTTAATAGAATATAATATTATAAATATGAGTTGAAATAAAAAATAAATATGTATGTGAAAATAATTACTATAAATTAAATTTTAGTTCATAATATGTTGAAAATCTTTGTTTTTAATTTTACTACTATATATTTATTTCTTAACTTTACTTAATTTTTTTTTATTTTCTAGTTAGTAACTATTTCTAATTAAATTTTGTTTTAATAAATTAACGTTTTCTATCTTATTTTTAGATCATTATTTTAAATTTTTTATACAATTATTTTTGTACTTTTATTTATACTTGAAAATTATGTGTAGAAATGGAAAGTTTAGTAGTTTTTTCAACTTTGAATCTCTTTCATGTTACAAATTATGAAATAGATATTATTATAATTCAGTTGTAATAATGATTGGTGATCGAGGTCGTACCCGATGCAAATAATATAACAATTACAAATTGTAGTACTAGGAAGTGATTCCTAGATCGTTTCCCAAAGATTATCTTTCAAACAAAGTTGCAAACACTTTATATTCACACACACAATGGAGATTTTGTTGTTGGGTTAATATGAACTATAAGCAATTTCAGAAACAGTAAATAACAATGTGATAAAATGGCTAAATCTCTTCAGTTTGTTTGTTCACAACTCAATCCTCGATTTCTAAATATTAATTTCAGATTTCACACATCATCTTCCTAATTTGCACAGTTTCACAACTTAAACATTTAACTAAGCGAAATCAGAATAGTCATTGAACATTAACAAATTCACACAAACTAAATGTTCATGTACTAGAGAGTAAATCAACTAAGTGAAGATAAACTCACAAATCAGTTTCTAACAATGAGATTAAGTAAACCATATTCAGAAATAGGATAGAGAAATAAATAGTAAGGAAACCGAAAACGTATTAATAACAAAACCTCAAGAGTTGTGATACATTACCAAAGGAATTTAATCTAAATGTTTACTAATTTTATGGTTTGAAATTTTAATATTAGCTACTAGAAATTTTTTTGTTACCTCACTTTATCTCCCAACAAAATATTAAAGTGAAGGAGAGAAAATGTTGGTTTTCAATCATATATCTATTTAATTGCTTGAAATGATAATTATTTAATTAATAAATAACTAAATAAATAATCAATAAATATTAATGTACATTTTAGCCATTTCCAAATTTCAGCTCATTACAAAACCAATTTTACTAAATAATTCTATTCTAAACACGGCACTTACATGCTATTTAATTAAATATAGGTTTAATTCTATTTTATAGGAATATGGTAATGCAATAATTTTCCTACAGTCTTCCTCCAATAATTAAGGAGTCCAAAATATGAAGAGAATATTAACGAGTCCAAAATTTTGATTTTTTAAAGTCTTCCTCCAACACTTATATAGGATAGCATAAAGGGTTGTGGGTAGTGGAAGAGGCTACTTAAGACATAAAATAGTACATGCAAAAAAGATGAGCCGTATAGCAGGGAAAGAAAATCAGAAAAGTGAAAAGTGGAATCCTTTATGAGAGGAAAATAGGGTGCAGAAAAGTGGAAAATTATCTAACCTGCATGTTGTTATTAAGCCGTTCCTTCCCGGTCATATCTTATGTTCCAAAGAGTATATCATTTCATGTGTTATTTGATATCATTGATTAGAAATTTTTTTAATTATTAAAAAAAATATTTAAATATAATTTTTTAAGCAATTATATAATGTAGCACATGGAGTGAAATGATACAATTTGTGGGACTGTAGATAAGATAAGAGAAAGTTTTTTTTCTGTTTTATGGAATAAACTTAAAGTACTAGTCATGTATCATATCCATAAAATGCAGCTTCTGATTCTGTTATTAGTATTTCCGAATTTTCTCCGACAACCTCTTCTTCCATGCAATAGCAGCTTTCTGTCACTCTCACTCCCTCACTCCCTCTCTCTTGTCTTTTACGTGCTTGTTATAAGATAACTCTATTTGGTTTACTATTCTTAAAATTCAAATATTCAATGCAAAACTTTCATCCTTTTATCACGTTAGATTATTTAATAATGTCTCAATTTTTGTATGCACTTCCTCCTCAGAAGGTTTTTCTGTGCCATATTGATAACTGATCCGACATTTGCCTGTAATAAGAAAGTCCATAAGTGTGAAAATAGCACAACAGGTGAAACCTGAGATATAGTTGTAGATGAGGAAACTTATTATGAGTAAGATCATTCTTTTAAGTTATCAATAATTCTATTACACTCCAGTAATGATATTCTCACACTCTTTTTCCCCTCACTCCACACTTTATAATCATCCATCACATATTCATTGTTATTTATCAAACATTGTAATGTCAATAGTAAAACAAAAGGTGCAATAGTTTTAAGTTTTTAATCATATCTAAAGAGACGAAGTTGCTTCCAAGTTAGGTATCTCTTCTTCAACAAATAAACCAAAATCTTCTACAACATTATTTTCATTTTGATTTGAATTTTTCTTGGTCTTGTCTTGTCTATCATCTTCATCATCCAAATTTAATTGAACCATAACAAAAACAACAATTTAATATAATGTAGCAATTGACATTAACATAAACTGATATCAAATATGTACCCAAAAAAGTGATATCAAATATCAATTAATAAATCATATATTCATAATCATAATATAATCAAGCTACATACTATTATCATCAGAAGTTGGTTCAATTGTCATATTAGCAAGATCATTACGCAATGTCTCAACCTCCTCATTGGTTAAGAAAGGTGGTGACTCCTCCATTACACAATTAGAATGGTCATCAATTACTTCAAAATTGATAGGGTCGTAACTTTGATGTCTTAGCCGGTTCTTAAGTTTGGTAATTTGACATTTTGATCACATATCAATATAATAAAATCAAAGCAAAATTAGTTATATATAGAAGCAAGTAATCATAATTATTGTACCATTAGCTTCAATAGCTTGTGTAAAATGCACCCAAACTAAATCTGATTTCTATCTAACATGTTTTTGAGAGAAATTTTGTATTGATGCTTGTGAAGAAAGTGGTTATGTTTCACGTTCATTAGACTGATTAAAAGACATATGTAACAATTAACAAAAACATAACAAATAACAATAACAAATCACCATATGAAATAACTTGATAATATAGGAAACTTATACATATAAGCTAATGATTAAATAACCTATCTATATGACATTATGACTATAGTATAACAATTAGAGATTGATAAAAAATTATAACTTATTAGTATTGTATTACCATATTATTGTTAGTTATTATTACTAATCAAAATTTTCTTCATTGGAGTAAATTATGATCACAAAACTATCATTGTTACAGCCAATAAAGAATACATGAACTTGAAGTTGAATTAGTTGGATACCATAAAAGTTAAAACACTGCCATTTTTATGTATAGGTTTTAAGCCATGGTAATTGAATTTTAATATCTTTAAAGAAGAAACCGTGACAGAGAAAGTGAAAAGTGGAATCCTTTATGAGAGGAAAATAGGGTGCAGAAAAGTGGAAAATTATCTAACCTGCATGTTGTTATTAAGCCGTTCCTTCCCGGTCATATCTTATGTTCCAAAGAGTATATCATTTCATGTGTTATTTGATATCATTGATTAGAAATTTTTTTAATTATTAAAAAAAATATTTAAATATAATTTTTTAAGCAATTATATAATGTAGCACATGGAGTGAAATGATACAATTTGTGGGACTGTAGATAAGATAAGAGAAAGTTTTTTTTCTGTTTTATGGAATAAACTTAAAGTACTAGTCATGTATCATATCCATAAAATGCAGCTTCTGATTCTGTTATTAGTATTTCCGAATTTTCTCCGACAACCTCTTCTTCCATGCAATAGCAGCTTTCTGTCACTCTCACTCCCTCACTCCCTCTCTCTTGTCTTTTACGTGCTTGTTATAAGATAACTCTATTTGGTTTACTATTCTTAAAATTCAAATATTCAATGCAAAACTTTCATCCTTTTATCACGTTAGATTATTTAATAATGTCTCAATTTTTGTATGCACTTCCTCCTCAGAAGGTTTTTCTGTGCCATATTGATAACTGATCCGACATTTGCCTGTAATAAGAAAGTCCATAAGTGTGAAAATAGCACAACAGGTGAAACCTGAGATATAGTTGTAGATGAGGAAACTTATTATGAGTAAGATCATTCTTTTAAGTTATCAATAATTCTATTACACTCCAGTAATGATATTCTCACACTCTTTTTCCCCTCACTCCACACTTTATAATCATCCATCACATATTCATTGTTATTTATCAAACATTGTAATGTCAATAGTAAAACAAAAGGTGCAATAGTTTTAAGTTTTTAATCATATCTAAAGAGACGAAGTTGCTTCCAAGTTAGGTATCTCTTCTTCAACAAATAAACCAAAATCTTCTACAACATTATTTTCATTTTGATTTGAATTTTTCTTGGTCTTGTCTTGTCTATCATCTTCATCATCCAAATTTAATTGAACCATAACAAAAACAACAATTTAATATAATGTAGCAATTGACATTAACATAAACTGATATCAAATATGTACCCAAAAAAGTGATATCAAATATCAATTAATAAATCATATATTCATAATCATAATATAATCAAGCTACATACTATTATCATCAGAAGTTGGTTCAATTGTCATATTAGCAAGATCATTACGCAATGCCTCAACCTCCTCATTGGTTAAGAAAGGTGGTGACTCCTCCATTACACAATTAGAATGGTCATCAATTACTTCAAAATTGATAGGGTCGTAACTTTGATGTCTTAGCCGGTTCTTAAGTTTGGTAATTTGACATTTTGATCACATATCAATATAATAAAATCAAAGCAAAATTAGTTATATATAGAAGCAAGTAATCATAATTATTGTACCATTAGCTTCAATAGCTTGTGTAAAATGCACCCAAACTAAATCTGATTTCTATCTAACATGTTTTTGAGAGAAATTTTGTATTGATGCTTATGAAGAAAGTGGTTATGTTTCACGTTCATTAGACTGATTAAAAGACATATGTAACAATTAACAAAAACATAACAAATAACAATAACAAATCACCATATGAAATAACTTGATAATATAGGAAACTTATACATATAAGCTAATGATTAAATAACCTATCTATATGACATTATGACTATAGTATAACAATTAGAGATTGATAAAAAATTATAACTTATTAGTATTGTATTACCATATTATTGTTAGTTATTATTACTAATCAAAATTTTCTTCATTGGAGTAAATTATGATCACAAAACTATCATTGTTACAGCCAATAAAGAATACATGAACTTGAAGTTGAATTAGTTGGATACCATAAAAGTTAAAACACTGCCATTTTTATGTATAGGTTTTAAGCCATGGTAATTGAATTTTAATATCTTTAAAGAAGAAACCGTGACAGAGACAAATAATTGAACTTTAGTAATAAAGACATACACACAGTACAGTGACAGAGGCGACATATAGTGAAATATAAGATAATTGTTGAAGAATATAATAATTGATAATCAAAAGTGCAACATTCTCATGCCAGATTGTAGATTGTAGTTGCACTATGATAGTTTCACAGGTTGATGACAGCAAAGATGAAAAGAGGAAATTCCAAATTAGTCACTAATATGCCACAATTCAGTAATTCTAAATTTAGATTATTAATTATAGCCCAAAACGATGTCGTTTTGTTTTTTTAAAACACACCTCATAAAACGACATCGTTTTGAGGTTTGCGATTTAAAAAAAAAAGGTGACTCGTTGGTTCAACCAAGAACTGTCTGAATCACCAGTTTTTTTGTAATTCGGCCGAGTCAATCCGGTTCTTCCCGGTTCTTGTGTATAATCGATCTGATATGTGGCTCAGACCAGTTTGGAGGCCGGTTCCCAGTTCAACCGGTTGAACCGGCCGGTCCGAGCTGGTTTTAACAACTATGGATATAAGTCGATTAGAGAGACATTTATTTGTTTGGGAATAAGTTATTTTAGCTTCAATCTGAAAACTATTATAACATCACTGGTTAATAGGTTACTCACACTGGGTAATCGATTACGCTAAGTTTCTATCCAAATGACTAATCAGTTACTCAATTGGGTAATCAGTTATTCTATGTTGTTTTTCTTGATAACTGGTTGCTCAGTTTTGGGTAATCGGTTATTCTTTGTTGTTTTTCTTGATCTATTTTGCGGGCATGTCTTCAAACACATGGACAAAACTGGTATCTTCATAGCGGTTGTTCGAGACATATGACTAGAGACAAGTCAAAATTCCTAGACTTGTCATTGAAAGAAAAATGATTCGTCACCTATAGAGACAACAACAAAGGAAGAATCTTGGGCACTAGGAAGATTAGCAACTCAACCCACACAATAATCGAGAACGTTCTATATGTAGAAGGTTTGGAACATAACTTGTTGAGCATAAGCCAACTATGCGATAAAGGTAATCTTGTGTCATTTGATTCTTATTGTTGTATCATTCGTGACTTATTACCTAATAATGTTAAATTTGTCAGACATCTAGTAAATAATATTTATATGGTTAATCTGGAGGATGTGACTTCTCTGTTTTCAAAATATTTTATTTCAAAAGAAGATAACATTTGGCTTTGGCATAGATGCGTCACTGACATTCATGTGAATCATTTAGAAAAATTATCTAAAAACAATTTAGTAATTGGTCTCCCAAAACTCGATTTTAAAACTCATGATTCTTGTGACATGTGTCAGAAATGTAAATAAGTAAAGAATTCCTTTAACAAAAAGAATGTGATATCCACTAATAGACCATTGGAGCTTCTCCATATGGACTTGTTTGGACCGTCAGAAATTATGAGTTTTGGTGGGAGTTATTACGCTTTAGTAATTGTCAATGATTTTTCTAGATTCACATGGATTTTATTTTTAGCATCAAAGAGCGATGCTTATAAATCTTTCAAATGTCTATCCAAACAAATCCAAAATCAGTCTAACCTGAAAATTATTTACATTTGATCCGACCATGTCGGAGAATTCAAAAATCATAAATTTAATAAGTTTTGTAATAAGCATGACATCATGCATCAGTTCTCAGCTCCCCGCACCCCTCAACGAAATGGAGTTGTTGAGAGGAAAAATAGAGTTATAGAGGAACTCGCGATGACTATGCTAAATGAGAGCAAAATTCCAAAATATTTCTAGGCTGATGCAATTCACACAACCTGTTATGTAATTAATTGAAGACTACTTAAACCTACTTTTTCGAAAACACCTTATGAAATACTTAAATGTCGAATACCGAATATTACTCATCTTCATGCATTCGGGTGCAAATGTTTTATTTTAAATAATGGAAAAGATCCTTAGGAAAATTTGACTCGAAAGCTGATGAGGACATATTCTTAGGTATTCATTACATAGTAAGGCATTTCGTGTGTTCAATAAATATACCATGCAAGTAGAAGAATCTATTCATGTTCATTTTGACGAATCTTCTCCAAAAGAGAAGAGAAATGTATTTTCAGATGACATTTCAGGTCTACTAGAAGAAGTGCAATCCAAGGACATGAATAAAATCCAACAAGATGTGGAGCAAATAGTAGAAGAACAACATCGAGATATGCCTATTGCATGGAAGACTAAAAAGGATCATCCACTTGATAAGGTGTTAGGTGATATATCTACGGGGGTGGTAACCCGTAGTTCCATACATAATTTCTGTAATTTTGTTGCATTCGTATCTCAAATAGAGCCAAAGACCATCGATGAAGCCCTCGAGGATGTACACTGGGATATAGCTATGCAAGAAGAGCTAAACCAGTTTGAGCGAAATAATGTGTGAGACTTGGTCCCCAAACCACAAGATCATCCTGTGATTAACACCAGATGGGTCTTTCATAATAAGCTAGATGAATCTGGCTTAATAATAAGAAATAAGGCTAGCGTAGTGGCCAAAGGCTACAACCAGGAGGAGGGCATCGATTATGATGAGACCTACGCTCCTGTAGCCAAACTTAAGGCCATTATATTATTATGAATTTATGATTAGGCAATTCAAGATCTTTAAAGTATTTTAGTAGAAGATGCAACAAAAAAAGTTACAATTTTACTTTATTTCAATTTTTGTGTGTAAATACTAAATAACTTGTAAATTTTAAGTTATTTAATTTTTTTAATATAAATAATTCGAGCCGGCCCGCCACAAACCGCAGCCCCCTTTGGGCGGGCTTGGGCCTCAATTCAAAAAACATAAAATATAACCGGGCTTTTTAGCTCGACCCATCTTAGCCCGAATTAAAAGCGGGCTAGTCCGAACTCGTCCGGGTAGCCCATTTTGACAAGTCTAACGGGTAGTAACTACCCGCTACTCGTTTCAAAATAGGAGAACATTACCCATACCCGCCCGTACGGGTACCCGTGTGCTGGTATTCGCGGGTATTTCTGGATACTCGTGGGTACAACGGGTACCCGCAGGTTTCTTATATTATAAATAAATTTTTAATTTTTTACTTCTATTATATTTCATATAAGATAAAACTTAATTATTTTTGTACATTTTGATTGAATATTTGACAAAAATGCTAAATTTATTGCTGATTTCTATTTGTGTAATTTTTTGTTCTCATTTCCTTAACAAAAAGTATATATTTTCTTTGTAAAACATGTGTGTTTCTACACATGTAATAATATTTGTAGATTGTTTCACCACCAAACTCAATAAAATATGTAAACAAAGTAAAATGAAAAAATGTACATAGTATAATGAATGTTAGACTAATGTACTTTTTATTTTAATTAAATATAATATATTAATCATATAAATAACGGATACCCGCGGGCATGAGTACCATATTACCCGTACCCGCCCGTATGTACTACGAGTATTTTTAAAAACCTGTTTATAATACCTGCGGATACCCGTTTGTAACCTATACTCGTGCCCGTATGGATTTTACCCATGGGTACGTGTTTTTTTGCCATCCCTACTAATTTTTTGTCTTCATCAAAATATAGGCAAAACATTGTTAATGCAATCCTTGACACTTTTCACTCTCACCCCACACCCCCATTTAGTCGTGTCTTTTTTCTCTCTTCCTCATCTCTACAATTCCCAAATTTTAGTTTCATCATGTCATTTGATCTTTTGGTTTGTAGCTATATTTGGATAAAATGGTTGGTAATAGTTTGTGATGATGTACCCATTGTCACATGGAAATGCTTCGGAAAGTCACTTTTATTGAGCTATTTCCACATCTCATATTTTCACTAAATATATAGATTGCTACCAGCTGTGATGTACTTTCACCGTTTACTCCATGAGAAAAAATGTATGCACTATTTGTATGATGAATCATACTTGAGGATTCATACATTATTAGAGAATCATACTTGAGGATAATTGGTAGTTAGTTGTTAGAATATTCCTTGCCTTCTAACTGAATTAGTTAGAACTAATGTGTACCACAAATAGGGCTAGGTTCATTCCTATTGTATACTATAAATAAAGGCTAGGTTCAGATTGTAATAATTAATTTTACAATTCAATAAAGTACAAAACCGTGAAATTCACAGTTTCTCTCTATTGCTCTTCTCTTTCATTTCTCTATTTTAGTTTCTTTGCAACATTCCTTTTCTTATCTCTTTCATTACTTTCTTTAGTTCACTGTGCTACTCTCCTCTTCTCAGATCTGCTTCTGTTTACATGGTATCATGCCGCCTATGGCCTTTGTTACCGATCCAGGTTCTCGCGGTGAAGATTCTCCTCCTCCTCCTCCGGCTGCTACATTTCCTCCGGTTGTGCCGCTGCCGCTTCAAGCATCTTCACCTTCGCTCAATCTTCTGCTACCATCAACAAAACTCACTGACAAGAACTTTCTAGTATGGCGTCAATTTATTCTTGCAGTTCTTCGATCTAACCGAGCTGAACGGTTTATTTCTGATATGGATCCTCCTCCTCAATTCTTAAGTGACCGAGATCGCATTCATCATCGTCTTAACCCTGCTTTCTTAAGCTGGGATGAACAGGACCAATTGCTTTTGTCCTGGATCCTCAATTCGCTCTCTGAAGAACTTCAACCACGTGTTGTTGGTTGCTCCACTTCTCAACAGTTATGGCTTGAAAACATTGAGCATTGTCAAGCTCAAACCAAGGCACGTGGACGTCAATTACGTGCTCAACTACGATTGATTACGAAGGGATCTAACACTATTTCTGAATATTTCACTCGAATCAAGGTACTCGATGACTCATTGATTTCCATTGGTTCCCCTATCACTCAAGCTGAGCATGTGGATTTTATTCTGGACGGTTTATCGGAGGAATTTCAACCTATTATCACAGCTGTGGAAAGTCAATATGATCTTCCTACGGTAAATGAACTTCAATCCTTTCTTCTTACTTTTGAGTCACGCCTGGAACGAAATAGAAATCGGTCTGTTTCCGATGCTTTATCGGTTAATGTTGCTGCTGGTTCACCGTTACATTCATGGGAAACAATTTCCTCTGGTTTAACTTTTATGATGCCAATGATGTCATCTCATGCTCGTTCAGATATGGTTAGAGCTCCACATCATGGTCCTGGAGGTTTCCGTGGTGGTTCCCGTGGTTATAAAGGTGGTTCCCATGGATTTCGTGGCTCTCGTTGTGGTGGAGGTCGTTTTTCCTCCAAGAACAATTTCTACTGAATTTTCTGCAATAGGTATGGTCATGATGTTACTGTTTGCTACTATGCACCTCCTAATTATGGTGCATCATACTCCGAGCTCTATGGTCAACCATCACATGTTGGACTATCTCAATCTTTGCCACATCAACAATTTAATCCTAGTCAGCATATTCATGTTAGTCATCAACCACATCACTCAGTCTATCCTAGTAAGCACTTTCCACCTCATTCCTACATGGATCCACATTACCCTACTAATCCTAATTCACAATATGCGTTGCAACCATCCTCTGCTAAACATGGTCAAAGGACTTCTTCATCTCATTAATATGGTTTGTATCCTCATGCCATGGTTGTTGGTCTCTTGGCTAAGCCCTCCACTCCAATTTGGTATCCAGACTCTGGGGCTACTCATCATCTCACTACTGATCCCTTACTACTTGAAGAACCATGTGAAAAGTTCAGTGCAGATTAAATTTATATGGGTAATGGTATTGGCATTGACATTAAAACTTCTGGTTCTTTTACATTCTCTTCTCCTACTCGCCCTACTGTTATTTTTTCTCTTAATTCTGTATTACTGGTTCCCTCTATTACTAAAAATCTTCTTAGTGTCTCTAAATTCTCTAAGGATAATATGTGTTACTTTGAATTTCATTCTAACCATTGTCTTGTGAAATATCAGGGTTCTAATCACATTTTGCTTAGAGGAACTCTAACTCCAGAGAGACTCTATGCCTTTTATGATCTTCAACCGTTGCATCTAGCTAAGCCTTTTTCTCCTACTGCTACTGCTCCTTTATCTTCATAGCCTAGTGTTGACAATGTTGTTACTAGTGTGTCTAGGAATATTACTACTACTTGTAACAATACTGATGCTTCTGGTCTTTTTTCTTCCTATTATCTCTGGCATTGTCGTCTAGGACATGCTCATGAGAAGGTTTTGACTCATGTAATGCATCATTGTAATATTTCCCACATAAATAAAATTGCACTTGATTTCTGTTCAGCTTGTGTACTTGGTAAATCTCATAGATTACATGCCAATGCTTCTAACTCTGTTTACACTGCTCCCTTTGAGTTAGTATACTCAGATTTTTGGGGTCCTGCTACAGGCTTTAGATACTATCTGTCTATAGTTGATGCTGCCACTAGACATACCTAGATTTTTTTGCTTAAACAAAAATCAGACACCTTATATGTGTTTAAACACTTTGTTACCATGATCCATACTCAATTTGATCATCCCTTAAAAGCTGTTCAAAGTGATTAGGGGGGAGAGTTTAGGTCATTTGGTCCCTACCTTCAATCCATTGGAGTAGTTCATAGAGTCACATGTCCTCATACTCACCATCAAAATGGCACAGTGGAGAGAAAACATAGGCACATAGTTAAAACATGACTTACTCTTCTTGCTCATGCTTGTCTCTCTATGTACTTTTGGGATCATGCATTTCTTACTGCTGTATATCTTATCAATCGGCTTCCATCTCTTATATTATCCAACAAATCACCTCATTCACTTCTATTTGGTAAGGATCCTGATTACACTTCTCTTAAAGTGTTTGGATGTTCATGTAATCCTCATCTTCGACCTTACAATAAGCATAAGTTGGAATTAAGGTCCTCTGAATATAATTTTCTTGGTTACTCAACCTCTCACAAAGGGTATAAATGTCTAACTAAAGAGCGCAAACTTATCATTTCTAAGGATGTTCTTTTCAATGAATATACATTTCTATATGCATCATTCTCTTCTTCCACCACTGATACTGGTTTGCCTTCTCCTTCTCCTCCTAGTTTTTCTAGTGTCTAATAGTCCATCTCCCACTATGCCTTCTGTTGACTCTCCTGTTTCTCCTTCCTCTTCTCCTGTCTCTCCTACTCTCATTATTGGTCCTACTGAGTCTGTGTCTTCTATTACAGTGTCATCCAGTCCTTCTTCTCCCCCTTCTTCTAATCCAGTCACCTTGCCATCTGGTTCCACTATTGATGAGTCTCCACAACATTGCTCTAATCCTATAGTTGTTCCTGATTTAGCCTTTGTGCATCCTATGCAAACCAGGTCCAAGTCAGGTATTTTAAAACCAAAGATTCATAGAGTTCTTCTCACTTTTAAAGAACCTTCCAGTGTCAAGATTGCCTTAACCATTCCTGTATAGAAAGAAGTTATGACTGCAGAATATGATGCTTTAATGCAGTTGGGTACTTGGTCTCTCACAACTCTTCTTGAAGGGAAAAGAGCCATTGGTTGCAAATGGGTATTTAGAGTCAAACAAAATCCGGATGGTTCCGTAAACAAGTACAAAGCTAGATTGGTAGCAAAGGGGTTCCATCAGAAGTTTGGAGCTGATTATTCTGAAACCTTTTTGCTTGTTGTAAAACCTATTACCATCAGGATCCTGTTAACTTTGGCTTTGACCTATAAATGGCCTCTTGAGCAACTAGACGTCAACAATGCCTTCTTGAGTGGAGATCTTATTGAAGAAGTATACATGCAACAACCTCTTGGTTTTCAACATCCTAATAAACGGTTGGTTTGCAAACTGCACAAGGCCATCTATGGCTTCAAACAAGCTCCAAGGCAATGGTTTGATAAGCTCAAACATACCTTGGTTGGTTTTGGCTTTTCTAACAGTAGGTGTGATAACTCTCTTTTTATGCTTCACACTTCCACCTACAAAATATATGTTCTAGTCTATGTTGATGATATCATTGTCACAGGGTCATCCTTAGTCAAGGTGAAAGAAATTATTAACCAACTCAGCTCTACCTTTGCTCTTAAGCAGTTAGGTACACTTGATTATTTTCTTGGTATAGAGGTTAAAAATCTTCCTCATGGAGCCTTGTTTCTTTCTCAATCCAAGTATGTTAGGGACTTGCTTGAAAAAGCTAATATGAGCACTTCCAAATCTATCTCTTCTCCTATGGCTCATACCACCATACTTACAAAAGAAGGTTCTAATTACTTTGAGCATCCAACACTGTACAGGTCCATAGTTTGTGCTCTTCAATATGCCACAGTCACAAGACCAGATATTGCTTATTTTGTTAATAAAGTTTGTCAGTTTTTAACCACACCCCTAGAAGAACATTGGTCAGTTGTGAAAAGAATTCTCCGATACTTGACTGGTACTCAAACTCATGGCATATCGCTTCAACCTATTTCTCCTAGATCTCCTCTTCCTCTCACTGGTTTTTGTGATGCAGACTGGGCTTCTGATTGTGATCACAGGAAGTCTACATCAGGTGCTTGCCTTTTTATAGGAAATAACTTAATCACTTGGTGGTCAAAGAAACAAAGCACTATTTCTAGATCAAGCACAAAGGCTGAATATAGGAGTCTTGTTCTCATATCTCAAGAGTTTCAATGGGTGCAATCTTTTCTTCAAGAACTTCAGTTTAGTCACACTGCCCCTCTCATTCTATGTGATAATTTGTGCATTGTGGCCCTTGCTCTTCTTCAAGAACTGGACTTATTCTTTGTTCGTGACAAGGTTCAATCCAAGTCTTTGTTTGTCAAGCATATCCCATCAATTTTTCATACTGCGGATATTTTAACCAAGCATTTATCTTCCTCAAGATTTAGTTTTCTAAGAAACAAACTTAGAATTTTTGACTTTCACGATGTACAATCCCACCATAAGTTTCAAGGGGGAATATTAGAGAATAATACTTTAGGATAATTGATAGTTAGTTGTTAGAATGTTCCTTGCCTTCTAACTGAAATAGTTAGAACTAATGTGTACCATAAATAGGGCTAGGTTCATTCTAATAACTAACTATCAATTATCCTCAAGTATTATTCTCTAATATACATTGTCATTGCATTGTTCATCATTGATATTTAATTATTGTTGACTTTTCAAAAATAATAATAATTCAAATGAATGGTAAATAATGAGATACATATGTATATATTTTTACTGTGTCAATACATAAATTTTATACTCTTATTCCATCAGAGAATATGCATCCACGATCACAATATTGGACGTTTGAAAATTAATTTGCCTCATTTATGAAGTAATTCGAAACCTATTAGACCTCTCCTACTTGATCTAATCTTGCTATTTTATACTGACAGGCCAGCATCATCAACTAAATACCATTTATTGAATCATGAATAATGTAATGAATTCCCACTGTAATTATTCTATCTGTACATACACATTCCTCTTGATATGTTGGTGGCTACATACAATGTAAGTAAATAATTAAAGAGAGAAAAATTAATATACTAACAATATAAAACTTTTAAAATTCAAATAAAAGATTGTATGTCTATATATTTTCCTTTTTATATCATAGAAACAAGATTATGTATGTGACAGAGATAGAGACACTATTATTAGAAAAGGAAAAGAAGATTAGAACCCTAAAAAAAGCTGGAACTAAATTCTGGATCAGGCGTGTTGAATCGGTAATTGTCAACAAAATTATGTTATTGTTGATCTACAAACTCATTTGCTTTGTAATATGCCTTAATGAGATTGTCAACAAGTCCCAACGAATTGGTACAGAGGTTTTTGCAAAACAGAATTAGTAAGAAGTAGACATTGTTGATCGTTAAAAACTAAGTCTCACATTGCCTACCTCATTGTTTCGGAAATGATTTAAATACATGTTAGGTTATTCCTCTCATTGCTAATTGATTTTGAGATGAAACCTTAACATGTTATCAGAGCTAGAGCCCAACTTCTTCCTGGTTGATGTTTCCCCAATTTTTTATGAATTCTAATTTTTTAAATTTGGGGATTTTTATACTTCTGCTATTGGCTATGAAAATTGGGTATTTAAGAATAACAAGGATACGCTTTTACTTATTTGAATTATGAGTAATTTGTATTATGAATCCTTGCAACTTGTGTTTGAATATATATTCAGATCTGTGTATGAACATTACATTAACTTTTATGAGTTTGTTATGCAATATGTATATTATATGTGCACTAATGTTGTTATGCAATATGTATAATATATATGCACTAATGTCTTGTTGTTCAACATTGACTTTTGTCACTTTACAATTTTACAATTTGTTAAAGCATATGTATAAGGTATATATCTGTTAAGACGTGTTTTTATTTTATACATACTAGTTGTCGATAGGCACTTCGTGCCAACTGGTCAACATTGTATGATATTTCGTATTCAATTTTTATATATTTTAGTTTTTGGAATTAAAATGTATTTTTTGTGTTTGATTTACTTTATATTATATTTTTTATGTTTATAATAATAATCAATTTAAGATAAGAAATGTAGTTAATTAATGTGTTGGTGGTAATTACTTAGAATCATATAGTTTTTTTTAAATTAAATAATATTATCGGCAAAATAGGAAAATGAAAATTATATCATGTTTTGTCTTTATATATATTATAGATACAATCTGGAATTCATGATCTTGTATATATTGTGAATTAAAATATACATATATACATATGTAATTGTTTCCAGCTTGAGGTTGTTATGATGTCTGAAATTACTAATTAAAGTTAATGTCTGATATTACATATATATTTTAAAATATGTATGATCATATTCGATTCAGAATTTCGATAATGATTTGCATTGCTTTTCAATCCTGATCTATTTTTTATTTAATTAAGATTGCATCTATTCTTATGCGTTGATATATATGTAATATATATTTTTTGATTTGGAATTATATTGTGAGATTAGATTTGCTAATCATAAAAGATATGGAATCTAAAGGTTTTAATTCTAAGATTATTTTTATATAATGTACCCATATTGTTTACCTTTTGTCTCGTTATTATTTTTGAATTAATGATGCAATATGTTGCCAAAGTAACCTCCATTGTGAAAATTGAGTAAATTAAACAGATGAGTATGAAGTTATTTATGTCAATTGTGTTCGACCAAAAGGAAGACACAATTTGGCCAAATAATAACATACATGTGATGATAAATAGGTAATAATTATAAAGTTTGTTCCATGTAAATAATAGTTGGTCCAAAGAAACACTATTGTTTGAGAGAATCTATTGCTAATATTTGATAACTACGTTGAGAATACTACCTACAAATTAATTTCTCTGTCCAAAGACTGAAAATTGATGTTGTACTAGATATTTTGTGATGAGTCTATTACGTGAACATGTCTTCTTTTATATATATTATTTAACTTATTTATTTAAATGGTTGCAACATTTATGGTTTGTTGCATTTGTTTGTAATTGATTGCATTATTAAAGGGTTGTTATTGTTGAAGCTATGTTTCTGTTTGGACAGTGTGTCTTACCATGTTTAGTCATGTATAAAATTGTAATATATTTTTAATGGAAAAATTCAAAAGAGTCATCACTGTAATTCGAAACGCAGATCCTTGTGATGAGAATGATGCAATGCTACCAATAGACTATAATGGTTATATGTATTTATATGTGGATATAAATAATATATGTTTTGGATTAAGTGTTGAATCAAACTCAACTAATAAATGGTTTTTTATTGTGGAAAATAAAATTGTTTGACATTTTAAGTAAACCTTTAAACAAGAAGTCGCAAAAGTGATATATTTTCTGTGAATTATTTATAATAAATGTCAAATGCTAGTGCGTATATGTATCCATGCGAGTATTAGTCGGCCCAAACGAAGATTGTTGTTTGGCCAAATTATATACACACATGTGATGGTAAACATGTGATTATTATAAGGTTGCATATGTGAATGATAAATCAGTCCAAAGAAGAGTTTATTGTTTGACATGCATTATGATCAATATTTGACAATTACAAACAAAAATATATTGAGTTTTATTTTTTCTCATCTCGATTTTTCAACATCTGTAATAATTATTTCAGAGTGGAACCCATTTTGGGGATTTCTGGGTTGATCAGTTATTGAAATGAAGTCTGTCCTTTTCACCTAAAGGACATAATAGCTTCTAATAAAGTTGGGCCTTCATACAACATCTGTATGAACTATGAAGCACTGTTTATTCATGTCGATTTTTTTGAAGTGGTTTATGTATCTCATTTGAATATATTGGTAACCTATCCAGTAATGTAATAAAAAACCGTAGGGGATATGGAACCTACTACTGGGCCTAGGCCTGTGTAATGGTTTTGTTGGTTTAGCTGATAAAATTGAAAAGTGGTTAAACCATGCGCATATATATCCTTGTAACCAAAGTCCAAAAATGTGCTAACTACGTTGCATTGAGACAGTTGAACGTGGAAAAAAGTAACATATTCTATCTCGTTATAACAACTGACTCTTATGCCTGTCTACTATTGCTAGCTTCTTTCAATTCTCGATCAATTGTTTTATTTTTTAATGTGTTCTGATGCTTTTTTATATAACTCGTGTTTTCTTGAAATATAAATACTGTAATTTGTTATTATGTACGTTTTAACAGAATTGATTTCCAAAAATCATTTCAGGTTGAAAAAAAACTTCGGTGGAGAGGACATTAACGATTAGAAATGATTAAAGAGAATCAAAGATGCAATATAAAACTTTTGGTTTGGAGAAGAAAATGACAACATATAAGATGAAAAGAAAATTGAACTTTTCTTATCCATATACAATTTTATCCTTGTAAATAATTATAAGCTAACTTTATTTTCTAAGTTTTAATTATAAAAACATATTTAATTTTAAAATGTTAGATAAATTAGCATTCATTTAAACTTTTCGAAGGTAAATATTAATTTTACTTTTAAAATAGTTTAAAAATATCAAACAAAAATGTCACATATAAAGGTATTTAATTGTAAATAGAAATTTGAGGGTATTAATAAGATCACATATAATAATTAGAAATATAATTGTAAGAAGCATTGGTAACACAATATAATAAAAAAAACTATCTCATGCCACATGTCACTTTCTCCTCACATTTTTTCCTTTATGCCACATGGCACATCCTCCTCATATTTTTTCCTTCATACTTTTTATATATTTTATATGTTAATAATTTAATATTAATTAGTGATTGGTTCATGTCGCTACCCCACTAAAATTGAGTGTTTACGGCAACTATATTTTGTTATGTTAAAAAGTAATAGTCATTGAACATTAGATGAAATTGAAATCATTTTTCACATCCGAACTATTTCTTTACATTAATTTATCTATATTATTTAATGTTTACCATTAATCTAAGAATAATTGTACTTTTTCACCTCATCAAAGTTTTTGTGACATTTTTCCCACTGACTCTTAATATACATTTCAGATTCTTTGAATTTTAAATTTTCTCTATTATAATTAAAAAAATCAAATTCCAAATTGAAGTTTTTTACAACTTTTAAATATATTTTTAATAAAAAAGACTAATATAGTATAACGATTTGATTTCCATATTTTCATTAAAAAAATCGTATTTAAAATTGGAAAAATCATTTCGTTTTCTATAAATTTTAAAATATTTATTTTAATAAAAATAATATGGTATCATGTTTCACACTTTCTATTTGCTATTTCCATTAGAAAATTAAAATTAAAATTTATCATTTATTTTTCTTATGTGCTTGAACATGCAAATACACAAGTAAGATATATATTCTTAATAATGTGAATGTATGAGTAATATGTGTGTTTTAACTATGTGAATGCATGGGTAACATGTGTTTTCTTAGTAATGCGAATGTGCAGATAACATGTGTATTTTTAGCCATGCGAATGCACGGGTCACATGTGTGTTCTTAATAATACGAATGCACGTCACATGTGTATTTTTAACCATACAAATGCACGGCATGTGTTTCTTAACCATATAAATATAGATATAATATGTGTTCTTAATCTTGCAGCAAAGAAGTAGTGCCCCGTATTCTTATTTTAATTTGTTGTTAATTGGGTAAATAAGGAAAATGATTGGTCATTTGATGTGATAAAATAAATTTGTAAAAAAGAATTAGGCTGTCTTCCCATTCTTAATTTTTTGGTAGAAGTTAATTTTAGATTTTAGATTCTTATGCAAAGTTTTTTTTTATAATAATTTATTTAATAAGCATAACCAAAAGCCATCTTCTTCCTTTTTTTACATTTGAACACTTGTTTGATTGAATCTTATTTAGTTAAGGTTATGCTCTTTCCTTATACGTTTTCATCCTAATGTTTATATTAAAACATAATAAATTGTATTTGGTCCAGGCTTTAAGAAAGCGTTTGTAACTTTATAAAACCCATTCTGGAAACAAAGGGTAGTTAGTTTTTTGTGAATACTTGGTCATGTTAGTTTATGGGTTGCCATATCATCCATCAATATCTAGATGTAATGTTTGAAGGTTGATGTGATACTTGTTAGGTATCAGTGGCTGAATACACCCAGAAGAGGGGAGGGGTTGAATAGGTGTGGTGGAGCTCAAGTTCCACTTTTTAGGTTTTTACACACTTGCCAAAAAATGCCCAGTTAATCGATTAACCAATGGGCTTAATCGATTAAATCAAAACAGAAACAGAATGATCAAATCGCCAACTTGCATAGTTATTAACTAACTCACAAACAAATATTCAACATATACTTTTGTACAAGATTAACAAGAACATAGCAAAGAACAAGTATGCAATTAAAACATCTTGAAATATAAAAGAGAAAATGATAGAAAAGATTGCGCACGGATTTTATCCTGATTAGTTTTGCTGTCCACTGCAAAACTACATCCAGTCCTCCCCTCTGATTTGGGAGATTTTCCTTCTTCACTATAGAACACAATGTACGTTACATACACGCTTTCATTATAAAACTTGAACGCTCTTTTCTTGGAACCCAAAGAACTTCGTCACCCTTGGTTTGACCTTTCCCAAAACCGCCTCCCAAGAAAACCGAAAACCTTTCTTACGCGATTCGGCCCCAGCCAAGGTATCGCTCTTTATCCCAAGACCTTCAAGTCTTTGTGTGAAGAACACCTTACCTAACCGCAACTAGGATTTTCCCAATCCTTTAATACAATGCTTTGAGTTATGAATGAGTACTTAATACTAAGATATTATAATAAGAACGAAAGCCTAAAACCTAAGCAAGAACTCACAAGACTTCCTAGTCTAATGTGAATGCATGAGGTTTCTGAAAATATTCAACTTTAAAAAATATTTATTTTCTTTTCAAGAAACACAAGAATAATGCAAGAAAGCTTTACAAAGAAACATGCAAGATGATGTGAAAACTAAAGCATTAGCATGATCTAATCTTTCTCCTAATTCAACACTTTCTAATAGATTCTAAAAATGATGATCTATATCTATTCTCTTGTGTTTTTCTCTCTTTTTCACTCCTAGCCGTTTCTGCAATTAATCAGTATTTATACAAAACAGATTTTGCCTCCAAAAACAGTTTTTCAGTTATGCAGTTGAAACAACAGAAAAACAGACTTGTTAATCAATTAAGGCTAACCGTTAATCGATTAACCAGTGTATTTTATTACATGATTAAATGGTAAACTACTTTATGTTATGCTTGATACTTACACATGTTTTAGCCATTATGTTATGCCTAATGTGCACATATAACATGTATGATTAATGCATGAACATATAATAAACTAGATGATGTCTCATTTTAGTGGATTAATTACTTTATTAAGTCTTGTGAGACTCACACATAGGTTTCCCTAACCTAAACTCAATATCTATGGCAAACATCTTAGACTTCTAAAAAGATAATAAAGAATTATAACCTAAGTCTAATAAATCACCACTTGAGCCCTCGACATGTTGATTGTTGAGTCATCCTCAAACTTTAACTAATTCCTTGTCTTCATCAAAACATAGGCAAACGTTGCTAATGCAATCCTTGACGCTTTGCACTCTCAATCTCCCCCTTTTTGATGATGACAAACACCACATCAAATAATATGTTACATTTGATGAATTAGCTTGATGATGTTGTACATTTGCATAATGGTTGTGAATTCAAAGTTGAAGCGCTTTGTTCTCCCCTTAGGTAAGCACTTATATGTCCTTTTCCCCCTTAGGTAAACACGAAACCTTTTATAACAGTCTGCAAATAACATCAAACACAACAAGCAACCTTTCTCCCCCTTTTGACATTATCAAAAAGATACAAATATTCAATTCTAGTCAAAAGTAAGAAGAGATATAACAATTTATTTAAAAACTGTAATTATTAGCATAAGCAATAACCAGTTTGAGAAGCTTAAACAAATGCACTAATTTTTGACTCTATAATAGACTGATTTTGCATGACATATCCATTATGTAAACAGTTTATATATGGAATGATTAAACATATATGTATGCCACTTGTTAGCACCACTTGTTAGCACCACTTGTTAGATGCCATTATCACCACTTACTACTTGTTAGCAATTGTTAGGCAATTTTCATTTTAAAGCATATTTCGATCATTCAATTATAATACATAATAAAGACATGTTCAAGATTCATGCAAAAACAAATTCTATTTAACATAATTACCAAGGTTCAGCATAGTTACAAAATACTAAAATATGATACAACCAAAACCATGAGTTGTACTTAACTCAAAAATAAGAAGAATTAAATTTCAAAAAAAATTTGAGCTCAGGTAATCGATTAACACAAAATTTAATCGATTAAGATGATTTATTTCAGAAAGCTTTAGCTACTGGAACTCATTTAATTGATTATATTGAGGGAGTTAATCGATTAATGATAGAAAGTTGACAGTTTTAAGCACAATTTTGAGCTTACTAAGAAATAATTTTATAACCTTGTTAATATACTTACCTTACTTACCCATTGGTGATAGGTCAAGATTACCACTTGTTTGATGAAAGGTTTCATGATATGAAATTTTGAAATTCAAAGTGCGCTGCTCCCCCTGTCATTGTTCTTCCCTTTATCTTCTCCCTTTTTATTACTTAGAGAAGTACTCTTGGTAGGTAACATAATACGGAAGCTCATTTACCAACCTTTCTCAATAACTTTTCTTCTTAATAGCCTTGATCTACTCACCAACATTGTGCCTAGAACATCTTTTGTTGATCTATCCCTTGATGCTCAAATGTCCTTTGGCACACCTAGAAACACAATTTACTTGTCTCTTTCGGGTACCGAAGTTATTTTGGGTCACTTCTTGTTAGTAACTAAGGGATCTTGCCCTTTCTTTACCCAAATGTATTTACCACTTGACACACCAAATTTTCTAATAAAGCATGTAGTGCATGTGTGATCATGTGTACCACAATAAAAACAAGCAGGCATATCATTATTTGACTTCTTATACATATGAACTACTGGATTTCTATATGGTCTTTTCTTAGATTCAAGTTTATATCCAATTCCAGATTGGTTACCAATGTTTCTTGTATTAGCGAGCAATGTGTTAAGATTTTCTTGACTATATGTGAGCTTTGAAAGCTTTTGTTTCAAAACAAAATTTTCAGCATTTAAACTCTCACAATTGTCACATATAGTGGGTTGACATAATTTAGAAGTAGAAAAATCACATGAGGCACATGCATAGATAAGATCAAGAGTTTCATTTTCAAGTTTAAGTTCATCTAATTCCTTTTGCAATTCAATTATTTTCTTTTCATGCAAGGAAATAACTCTTTTTCTATCTATATTTATTTTAACAATTTTCTTTAATTCCTCATCTTCAACATAAGCTGCATATAATTCATTGTATGGAAGAGAGTCATTAGAGCATGATGAAGTATAGGAATGTACCTCAATAGAATCATCTTCATCACTAGATGTGCACTTCTCATGCACTTGTGCTATGAAGGATACCTTTGACTTTTTCTCCTCATCGGATGAGCTTGAAGTCGATTTTTTCTCGGAATCGTCCCAAACAATATATGCTTCTTTTGACTTGGACATTCGAGATTTTCTCTTCTTGTTCTCGACTTTCTTGAGGTGGCTTGGGCACTCTTGAGGTGGCTTGGGCACTGATGCTTCATGTGGCCCGATTTTCTACACTCATAGCAAGTGAAGCCTTATTTGGGAATCTTGCTTTTCTTGGTCGAGTTCTTGGCTTCTTTCTTGAGATTCTTGATCCCTCCTTTCTTCTTGAGATATTTTTTAAATTTTTCAAATAGGAGAGTCAAGTCTTCATCGGAATCAGAATCTGAACTAGAATCCTCACTTTCTTGATCTTCTTGAAATCTTGTAGCCTTGAGTGTGATTCTGTTATTGTCTTATTCTTCATTCATTGTCAAGCGTCCTAACTCCATTTTATGCTCTTCGAGTTTCCCAAACAGAGTTGCTCATGGCATGTTGTATAAGTTCTTTGACTCTATTATCGCGGTTAACTTTGATTGCCATTTCCTACCAAGACACCGCAAAACTTTGTTAGACAAATCAACATTAGTAAATTTTTTATCAAGGGCGACCAAATGATTTACAACATGAGTAAAACGTTTTTCCATATCATGTAACACCTTAATTTGGATAATAATATACGAGCAGAAACATATCCATAAACAAAGAATTCTACATCATTAAACTTTCCTTGGAATATATATGAATAACACCCCAAATATAAGATGAAATAAAATATCATGAACTTAAATCCAAATAATAAACTAGACTTCGTATAAAGAGGAAAAGGACAAAGTCTTAAAATACCCTCAAACAAATAAGTGTCTCCATAAAACGTACAAGATAAAATTAGTAAATAAAAATAAGCTATCATCTACAAGTCTCCCTCGAGCACTTCTCCACCAGTGTTCTGCCTCCCCCTTAAGCATAAACACCGCAAAGTCAACCTTCTTTACATCACTACATCCCATCACCTGGTAGATCTTCTCTACATCTTGAAACCACCGCTTATCAGCCATCGGATCATACTCCCCTTTGAAAGATGTTGGAGCATGCTTCCTAAATTCAGCCAAACTCGCATATCCTCGATGGTTAACTCCTCCACCGACATTATACTGGAGTTGAGCGAGGATCTGATTAGTAGCAGTGGTAGCAACTGCTTGCTCTACTAATGTGTTGGCTATTTGTTGGAAGGTAATCATTAAAGGATCATCAATGGACTGCTCATTATTTTGGTCACTCCTTAAACTCCCTGGTCCTGCCATAGTTCTGCATACAAAGCACAAAATATTGAGTTAGCTACTCTCAACATAACGCACTCAAGTATTTAGAATGTTTGGAAGCCCAAAACAAACAAGGGAACACAATTAAGAATATATCAAGTTTCTAATGTCCAGTTTAGAAGTGATCGACTATTACTATAATCCGAGCTAAATCGAACTGCTCTGGATACCAAATATGTAACACCTTAATTTGGATGATAATATACGAGCGAAAAAACAAATAATTCTACAGCATTAAACTTCCTTGGAATGTATATGAATAACACCCCAAATATAAGATGAAATAAAATATCATTAACTTAAATCCACATAATCAACTGGACTTCGTATAAAGAGGATAAGGATAAAGTCTTAAAATACCCTCAAACAAATAAATGTCTCCATAAAACGACCAAGATAAAATTAGTAAATAAAAATAAGCTATCATCTACAATAGTGGCTTGATTGCAATTCTTTCATCCTGGTACTCAGACATTTCTTAGAAGACCCTAGAAATGTCAAAAACCAAAGCATATTGAGATAAAAATCTTAGTAACACTATAATGACAAAACCTTTGAAAATATGACATTAATAGCCGTAACAAGTACAGAAAATCTCCATAAGGAACAACAAAAGAGAAATAACAATACTTTCACTTAATTTTATATTCAAGCTCATTACACATAACTTAAATGTAAATAGGAGGAATATAAACAGGACACATCATAACGCTTCAATCAATTTGCATATAGCATTAATCGCCTCAAACTCTCAGTCCATGATTAAAAGTTTTGCACACAACATACCTGTTGGAGGTGCCTGCCCCTCACTCACTGCCCTGAGTTCGTAGGAATGTCTTACCCCATTTCTGGGAATAAGCCCGTCTTCATGCGACTAAGAATTTGGTTGCCTATGCACATGCCAGTCAATAGATCTAGAGATCCCCATCATCAATTAACTTAATTGGGTTATAGACCCCATTACATTAAACGTAATTGGATATAATTATAAGTAAATAAAAGTATAAGCATCACATAAAAAAAGTATAACATAATAAATAACATCTATTCAATATCCATCATTTAAAGAAAACTAGGAACAATATGTAAATTTTCCATAAACTCTAATATGAGAATATATGCTGTTAGTTTAGTGTAATAAAACAGCAACCTTTAGTAGAAATATATGCTTAAAGTTGTTCATCAATTATATGTTTAATAGAAATATTACATATACATATCAGTATACCTATATCATGATTATCAAAGTGACATTCATTTACTATAATAATAATGATAGTAATATAGGTATCACCAATCATTGATAATAAACTCAAGTATGCTACTAATTCTATTTACCTGTTATAGCATATAATTCAATTCAATCATTTGAAACATTAGTATGGCAGCAAAACAATACCATTGTAAACTAGGAATTTCAGTGTAGAATTAAGAGGGCAAACTATTGGCCTCATAAACATTCATAAGCATAAACATCAATTAATTTGAAAATACACCGCATACATCTGTTTATATAAAGCAAACACATAATTAAGACAATTGTATATAGAAGTGGAGAGAAAGAAAGTCGCGTGCGTATTATCGGCAACAATTTATGATGGAACTATATATATATAAGAGAACATGTAGTAAAAACAAGAAAGGATTCACAAGGTATAACCTATAATCTATCTATCTATCTATTAACAATATAATAAAAAAAACTTTCTCATGCCACATGTCACTTTCTCCTTACATTTTTTCCTTAATGCCACATGTCATCTCCTCCTCACATATTTTTCTTTCTACTTTTTATATATTATATATTTTATATGCTAATAATAATTTCATTGATTGGTTCATGTCGCTACCCACTAAAATTGAGTGTTTACAACAACTATGTTTTGTTATGCTAAAAAGTAATAGTCATTGAACATTAGATGAAATTGAAATCATTTTTCACATTCAAACTATTTCTTTACGTTAATCTATCTATATAATTTAATGTGTACCATTAATATAAGAATAATTGTACTTTTCACCTCATCAAAGTTTTTTGACATTTTTCGCACTGAATTTTAATATTACAGTTCAGATTCTTTGAATTTTAATTTTTCTCTATTAACAATATAATAAAAAAAACTCCCTCATGCCACATGTCAATTTCTCCTTACATTTTTTCCTTCATGTCACATGTCACCTCCTCCTCACATTTTTCCTTCCTACTTTTTATATAATTTATATTATATATTTTATATGTTAATAATAATTTAATACTAATTGTAGAAAATTCAAATTAAAAATTATCAATTTATTTTTCTTATATGCTTAAATATGCAAATACACAAGTAAGATGTATATTCTTAATAATATGAATGTATGAGTAATATGTGCGTTTTAACTAT
>NC_032024.1:0-244756 GCF_001865875.1 Lupinus angustifolius
TGGACCCTGGACCCTGGACCCTGGACCCTGGACCCTGGACCCTGCACCCTGCACCCTGCACCCTGCACCCTGGACCCTGGACCCTGGACCCTGGACCCTGAACCCTGAACCCTGAGTTTAGTAATCCTTAACTAAACTGAGTCTTCCTCTCTTTCACAAATAAGATCACCAGATAGTTTGTGGTGAGAGTACATGTGTAAGGTAAGAAAATGGTATACTTGTGGGAAATTTGAGTTATTAATTGAAAGAATCTTGGTGTAAGATTTGTATTTGATAATCAAATTATATAGTGAAAATCTATTAAGACAAATCAAGATGACTGATTTAAAATTAAACCAATTTATTTCCAATCAATGTGATTGAACTTATTAATTATGTTACATGTGATAATTTCTCATTTTGTAGGACCTTTTGAATTTTTTCAATACTCTTTTTCTTTCATGATTATTTTTCCATTCTTTTATTCAAGAATTACAAATTTGTTTATCAAATTGACTTCATGACTTGTAAGTTAACAACTGAGTTTACTGACACCCTTATTATATGGTGCAAACTTAATATTAAATTGCCATCAATCCCTTAAATATTATATTTGCTACCAAGTTACTTCTTCAAAATAATATTTTACAAATGTTAATTATTAAATTAGAATTTTCATATATTAATTTTTAAAAAATAGGTTTGCCACCAATTTAGTCGATTAAAGAAGTTTGTGATTGTACAAAGAGAAATAATGTATCTCCTAATATAATGAGATAAGATATCTCTCTCGACAAATAAAATCATGACATTTGTCATATTTAATTATTTTTTACTAAAATATTTCTAAAACTAAACTAAACAATACACATGTCATACTTCTACTGGCCAGAAGAGATAAAATTTATCTTGTTATGAAGAAATATTGTATTCTCTTGTAATAATCTCTAAAATATTAAATTTATCATTGTATTAGTTTCCTAAAAATTTAAATAAATAAGTTGGTGACACTAAATATGATAACAACTTGGATACATGTCATTTTATATGTCATGATTGAATAATATTTACTTGACATTAAATTTAAGAATTGACATTTTTAAATCATTACTTATAATATTTTTTACATAATCCTTACTATATATAAATCATTGCTTATAATATTTTTTAGATATATATATATATATATATATATATATATGGTGAAGTTAAATATTAGCAACTTTTTTACATTCATTTTTAATCTCATTTGTATATCAAAATCTAACACCTACTTGTTAGAGGAATTTAGAAGTGACTGGAAAAATAAAGTGTGCAATTTTTCCCTAATAGATAGATGTAGGGTTTAAAAATCCAAATAATGTACATTACATAATGAAAGAGTGAACCGTGAACCCTGAACCGTGAACTGTGGAACCCGAACCCCGAACCCTGAACCCTAAACACAATTCTGATTTATATGTATTGCCTATTTGTTATTGAGTTAATTTTGTAAGTAAATAGATTGCCCTACATTGTCGGAGACATGGAGAGAGATAGGGAATGATACATGAAAATCTTAGAAAACAAAATGTTGTTCTACGTCAACTTAGAGAAATACAATACTCATAGGGAATGATGATTCAAAATATTGTGCATTATTTTCTAGCTATAAAAAGAGATAATACCTTGATGGTTCACCCACGTTCATATCAGTAACTTCAGTTTTCATACATGGAAGCAACACTATGGTATGTTGATATATATGTGTTGGGTAATTGTTACTGGGTTGACTATTCTGATTTATATGCATTGCCTATTTGTTATTGAGTTCATTATGTGAGTAAATAGATTGCCTTATACTGTCGACAACATTAAGAGAGATAGGGAATGATACATGAAAATTTTAGAAATCAAAATGTTGTTCTACGTAGACTTAGAGAAATACAATACTCATAGGGAATGATTATTCAAAATGTTGTGCATAATTTTCTGGGTATAAAAAGAGACAATACCTTGATGGTTCACCCACGTTCATATCAATTAACTTGTCATACAGATAACCACCGATGTATTCAAAATTACGGTTGATGATAAGTGTGCCGATTAAAATCCATGTGGACCCGAAGACTCTTCCAGATTTAGTTTTAAAGCTATAGTCTCCATAACCCACTGTGGAAATTGATACCAAAGACAGGTAAAAGCTAACAATGACACTCATTGTCTCCAAAATGTGTGCTCCTAATGCTCCAACAAGAATCAAGCACCATACAATTCCTATAGCTACACACACCCTCACTTCTTTGGTGTTGAAATATTGGTACCGAGAAGTAGAACACCAAACCAGGAAACCGGTTCTAAGTTTTTGCAACTCCTCATCGATTAAATGATTCAGAAATGTAGCCCACATCCCGAACCCAACTAAAATGTAAATACTAGTTGTTAATTTGGCAAATGTTATTTGTGGGACGATGTCTCCATATCTCACACTAGTCAAAGTGACTACAACAACATAAATGTCATTAATCAACGTGGATGTATTACTACTGAGACAATATACTAAGACTCCAAGTATCATATAACCTAAAAGGATGGCGATACAAATTAATTTCCTCATCAGTGTTGAAAGTGTCTTAGGTCCACCAAGATTCTCAATATCCTCACGATACTCGTCTTGCACAGTATTCTCATCACGCTCATTTTCCCGAGCTCCCCTAACTCCCTGAGCTCCACCAAGAATCTCACTATCCTCATGAGATTGGTCTTGCACAGTATTCTCTTCGCCCACAATTTCCCCAGTTACCCTAACTCCCTGAGTTGCCTGAGCTCCCCCAACTCCCTGAGTTCCACCAACTTCCTCATTTTCTCGATTTCCCTGAGATGGAATATTTTCTGCAACTGCTTCTGCCCTACATTCGTTTCTTCCATTAGTTTTTAACAAAAAAATAATTTAGAAAACATTCCAATGACATTAGTTTTATTAATATTCTAATGGTCATCAAACTGATCATGGTACTAGTTAGGGATGGCAATCGTTAAACCCTAAATCGTGAACCGTGAACCCCGAACCATGATCCCTAAACACTATTCTGATTTATATGCATTGGCTATTTGTTATTGAGTTAATTTTGTGAGTAAATAGATTGCCCTACACTGCCGGGAACATGAAGAGAGATAGGGAATGATACATGAAAATCTTAGAACACAAAATGTTGTTCTACGTAAACTTAGAGAAATACAATACTCATAGGGAATGATGATTCAAAATGTTGTGCATAATTTTCTTGCTATAAAAAGAGATAATACCTTGATGGTTCACCCACGTTCATATCAGTAACTTCAGCTTTCATACATGGAAGGAGGTATGCTGATACATATGTGTTGGGTAATTGTTATTGGGTTGACTATTCTGATTTATATGCATTGGCTATTTGTTATTGAGTTCATTATGTGAGTAAATAGATTGCCTTATACTTTCGGCAACATGAAGAGAGATAGGAAATTATACATGAAAATCTTAGAAAACAAAATGTTGTTCTACGTAAACTTGAGAAATACAATACTCATATGGAATGATTATTCAAAATGTTGTGCATAATTTTCTGGGTTTAAAATAATCTACGACATGGGGTGATCCACGTTCATATCAATTAACTTGTCATACAGATAACCACCGATATATTCAAAATTACGGTTGATGATAAGTGTGCCGATCAAAATCCATGTGGACCTGAAGACTCTTCCAGATTTAGTTTTAAAGCTATAGTCTCCATAACCCACAGTGGAAATTGGTACCAAAGACAGATAAAAGCTAACAATGACACTCATTGTCTCCAAAATGTGTGCTCCTAATGCTCCAACAATAATCAAGCACCATACAATTCCTATAGCTACACACACCCTCACTTCTTTGGTGTTTAAATTTTGGTACGGAGAAGTAGAACACCAAACCAGGAAACGGGTTCTAAGTTTTTGCAACTCATCATCGATTAAATGATTCAGAAATATAGCTCACATCCCGAACCCAACTAAAATGTAAATACTAGTTGTTAATTTGGCAAATGTTATTTGTGGGACGATGTCTCCATATCCCACACTAGTCAAAGTGACTACAACAACGTAAATGTCATTAATCAACGTGGATGTATTACTACTGAGACAATATACTAAGACTCCAAGTATCATATATCCTAATAGGATGGCGATACAAATTAATTTCCTCATCAGTGTTGAAAGTGTCTTAGGTCCACCAAGATTCTTAATATCCTCACGATACTCGTCTTGCACAGTATTCTCATCACACTCATTTTCTCGAGTTCCCTGAGCTCCCCCAACTCCCTGAGTTCCACCAAGATTCTCACTATCTTCACGAAATTGGTCTTGCACAATATTCTCTTCACACACAATTTCCCAATTTCCCCTAACTCCCTGAGTTCCCTCAGCTCCACCAAGATTTTCACTATCCTCATGAAATTGGTCTTGCACAGTAATCTCTTCACCCACAATTTCCCCAGTTACCCTAACTCCCTGAGTTGCATGAGCTCCCCCAACTCCCTGAGTTCCACCAACTTCCTCATTTTCCCGATTTCCCTGAGATGAAATATTTTCTGCAACTGCTTCTGCCCTACATTCGTTTCTTCCATTAGTTTTTAACAAAAAAATAATTTAGAAAACATTCCAATGACATTAGTTTTATTAATATTCTAATGGTCATCAAACTGATCATGGTACTAGTTAGGGATGGCAATCGTTAAACCCTAAATCGTGAACCCCGAACCCTGATCCCTAAACACTATTCTGATTTATATGCATTGGCTATTTGTTATTGAGTTAATTTTGTGAGTAAATAGATTGCCCTACACTGCCGGTAACATGAAGAGAGATAGGGAATGATACATGAAAATCTTAGAAAACAAAATGTTGTTCTACGTCAACTTAGAGAAATACAATACTCATAGGGAATGATGATTCAAAATGTTGTGCGTAATTTTCTTACTATAAAAAGAGATAATACCTTGATGGTTCACCCACGTTCATATCAGTAACTTCAGCTTTCATACATAGAAGGAGGTATGCTGATACATATGTGTTGGGTAATTGTTACTGGGTTGACTATTCTGATTTATATGCATTGGCTATTTGTTATTGAGTTCATTATGTGAGTAAATAGATTGCCTTATACTTTCGGCAACATGAAGAGAGATAGGGAATTATACATGAAAATCTTAGAAAACAAAATGTTGTTCTACGTAAACTTGAGAAATACAATACTCATATGGAATGATTATTCAAAATGTTGTGCATAATTTTCTGGGTTTAAAATAATCTACGACATGGGGTGAAAGATTAAGAGTTTTTATACAACATTTATATTTTAATTTATAATTAAAACGTAATACGAAATATTTAGTTATTATTTATTGATTAAAATAATTTTTTTCATGAGACTTTTTGTTATACAGATTATGAAGGAAGGGCTTGTGGGAGTGATTTAATCGAATAAACAAAAGAAAAGATCATTAGCACTCACTTCTCTGTGTGACTTTGCAATTTATTTTGTTAGGGTTTCGCATTGGCTCGTACTTTCAGACAGGTTCAAATCAAATCTATTTTACTACTTCAATTCATTATTTCATTCATCTGCTTTCATGTCATTGCATTTTGTTTCATTCAATTTGAGATTTCAAAATGAATAATACATCTACTGATGGTTGAGCTACAAGGAAGGAATGTGATTCTATTTTTCAAGCATCTACATCCATTGCAACAATCTGAATGCTCTCTCGATTATTTTTGTTCATTGCTTCACAGATTGCTGATATTTTGTGAATTTTGGAGCAAGCATGGCGAATTTGGCTTTGACTGGCATACTAGAAAAGGTGTCATCACATATACATACATATACATACACACACACATACATATATATATATATATATATATATATATATGTATGTATATGTATATTATATGTATCAATAACATGTGGGATAATGCTTTCCCATTTCTTCTCACAAATGACTGGGAAGGATAAAGACTTCAGATACATGGCCACATCTGATTTGCTAATTGAGTTGAATAAAGATACATTTAAGACTGATGCTGAGCTCGAGTTTAAATTGACAACTATCATCATACAACAGCTTGATGATACTGCTGGCGACGTTTCTGGACTGACTGTCAAATGGTAACTTTTATAGGATAGCTTCAAATGCATTTGTTCTGGACTTTGAAAGTTCAGACATATTAGTATAGTTATACAATAAACCTTAGATGGATTTTTTGCTTGTTCATGTTGCATATCTTCGTGCTTTTTCTTCTTTAAGCTAAACTTTTTTTTTTTTTGCATTTGAAATAATTTGATTATGTTTGAGTACCCAAACATAAACAAAAAATAAGTAAGTTAGTTAGTTAATCAGTAAGTAAGTCAATTAATAAGTCATTAAATTAATTAGTAAGTCAATAATTTATTAATTATTCATTTTTTATACATTTTAATTTAGAGAATATGATTTTTTTTATTAGGTTTACTTTATCTTATAAATATTTTTTATTTACCTCTAGGAATATATAGTTTTTTCACAATATTAAAAAAAATATTAAGGAGTATATTGAGAATTGGAAATTAGTAATATATTATAAGTATAGATTGATGGTTGATATAATGATATTACACCACATCATCCAGTAATGATGATTCAGTTTATTTATAGTTTTTTTTGTTTAATCTCAATCCAACAACATTTGGGCTTATTAGGCTCATTCCAACCAGGCCTATTATGTCAAGAACAAAAAGGTACTGCCTGAAGTGTAAAATGTAACCCTAATTTTTGAGTGGTAGAACTGAATACCATTTGTTGAAGATGGGGCGAGTAATCAGAGCACAACGTATGGGTGCGATTCCGTCTTCAAGTACCACACCCACCACCGCAAGGGTCCAACACGATTCCGCATTCGCGACTTCGGTGAGCGAAATGGTTACCTAAAACGTGTTACTACCGAATATTTCATCAATAAACATGATTTATAATAGAACATTATGAAATCATTCAATTCATATACTTGATCTCACATAGTGAGATAAAGTTTTCCGAATGTTATAGATTAGAGATGTATCTTATCTAGATATTGCATTTCTTGTTGGCCTATCACACAAGAAAGTGAATAAGAAACTGAACTGCTGTTCCAAAAACCATGTTTCTTCCTGTGTCTATCCATTTTTTTATATTTTTTCTACTTAACCGAATGATGCATTTTAATTGGTTTGGGACACAGATTAGGACATGAACGGGGACAGCAGATCCTCATTCTAAGAAACCCCATAGGAGATGACAGTACCTATTTTTAAACCAAAGGAACAGTAGGTGCAACCAAATCAAAACTCAGGATGTCAATGAAATAACATCATTTAAATATTTTGCAATTCAACCAGTGAATAAACCAATCCAGATTTGATATGATTGGAAAGTTTTACTGAAGTTAGGAGCAACAACATTTGGTAATTTGTTTAGATTGAAGGAACAAATAATAGACACCCATGTCACTCATGTGGGTAATGAGGTAGGAGATGACCATGATAATAGACCCCCATGTCACTCATGGGTAGGGTGAAAATGCATAACTTTTGGGTTTTTTAATTAATTTAAAAAGAAAACTGGTAATAATAGGTTTAAATGAAAACACACCATTCACCCAAACATAGCAGGATGCATGATACAATGAACCTAAGTTTCATCGGTATATATATTAGAATAAATTCAATAGCTTACCCTAAGCCAAGCGTACAGTTCACTCCTCAAATGCATCATGCATGTGAATATAAGCAATGTTAAATGAAAATGCAAAGTCAAGCGTTTAAAGTGAATTCTTATTCTCTGAGATAGACTAGAGGAAGGTTCCTTATAACTTTCCATACCAGAAAACATGTACCACGGCCCTCGAACTCCGACTTCACCTGTTTACACGCTCACATGAAAATATACAAAGCCATTCGTATAACAGTGAATTGTAATATGAAAGTGTAACATACACATCCATTATCAAAACATATTCTGCAAATCAATTAGTTGTAAACATTAGAGACATCCAGCAGAACAAAGTGACAAATTGGTGGCATTAACAGAAACATAACCCTCAACGAATGAACATCTTTCGGAATTCATCATTGGATTTTGGCTTTTCATCCCCCTCTTCTTCTGCTTTTGGTTTATTTGCAGGAAAACCAAGTGGTCGGACATTTCTAGGCACTGCAAATGTATTCTTCCCTTTAAGCTGGATGTTGTCATTTCCTCTCTTTTTAGATGACACTTTTCCATCTTCCTTGGAAGTATCATCTGTTTCTTTGGACACTGAAAAATAGTAAGGGAAATTGATTTTAAAATGCTAACATCCAGACACTTATTAACAGATTATTGATCATAAATCTTATGGTTTGTGATATAAAGTTTAAGATTTGTGATAAAGTTCTATATTAACTATTAGAATCCTGATCTGACAACCATGCCTAACAGCAATAGCATATATTTTTACAAATTTTAAGCATAAATCAAGATCACTACATCGTAAACATTAGTGGGAGGCCAGCATGCACATTTATGTATGCAACTGTCTAAAGCAACAAAATGAAGTCCAAATCATTTACCATGTTCTTTCAAGGCATTTGGATCAGAAGTTTCCTTTCCACCCCTCTTTGGGTCAGACCGAGCAATGCTTAGCTTCTTCCCAAGTAACCTGTGCTTGTTCTTGGCTACTGCTGAAGCAAGGTGTTCATCATCTATGAAGTCCACATATGCTAGTCCCTACATCAAATGTCAAAATACATATTCATAACCACAGAAATACAAAATAATATGATGGAATCATGGGATTGCTTGACACCACTCAGCATCATATACTTATAACAAACTTAGAAACTGGAAGCTATTTCCTAGACAGTGGACACTAAATTACTATGTAGGCGAGATACAGATAAAATGCGATACATGAATTGCATGTGTTCATATATTCTGTCAAAAACTTAAGTTATGGATACAGTGAATGCACATGTAGCATTCATTTGAGCTACTGTAACAAGACCTGTTCACTTGGTTACATGGTGAGTGTATCTCTGCGCTGATAAAAAACAGAATATAATATGTTTAGTTTTCCCATGCTATAGGAATATAAATGTTTAAACGTTATTCAAGGGTGAATGAGTATAATCAGTGGAAGAAGACCTCCAGTGTTTTGCGCTTCCCCCTAACCCAATAGTAGTCTATCCCTAACACGTATGACAAAAATGTAAGTTGAGATCCCTGAAATTGCAAGGATATGAAACTGAAGAGGCGCTACCAATCCAGCCCAAATTCACCGTGTTCACCCACTGGGGAACCCATGCAAGGAAGCTTTCACCATATTGAAGTCCGCTTAAGTTTTTAGTCAATAAACCAGTTAACATCTTAAAACAAGCCATACAAAAAATAAATACATGAAAAAGAATAAGTGGTTAATACCCTTGATTTTCCAGTGAACTTGTCATGCAGGATTCGAATTGCAACAACTCCACCAACATCACTGAAGAAATTACGAATATGTTCATAGTTTGCCTGCGACGACACAACTCATCAGCCACTAAGACACACATAGATAGAGAGGCTGTGAAAGAGTATCTACCGTTGGGTGAATATTTGATATAAAAGCAGTGTGCTGATCAGAGTATGCCCGGCTTTTTCTGGTGGTAGAATGCTGCTCATTTAAGTTATCAGATATGTTATTTTTCTGGTTGATCACTTCCACTTTTGTCACCTCAGAAGAGTTCTGCACTTGATGTTTATTCTCATCAGGAGCTTTCGTTGGGTTTCTACCAGCATCTCTCAGTAGCTTTGCTGGAGACTGCTCATCAGTTATATCAGGCCCCAGCTTTCGCTTGTCACGAGCATTTCTCTTTGGATTATTTTCATTTTCCTCTGCCAATTTGGACTCCTGCTGTATCCTAAATAACTTTAGCTCTTCCAGACGAGGGGTAACCTAAGGAAAGGCAGTGCCAAAAAAACATAAATCAGCACACCCAAACAATTATTAGCTTTAGTTCTGCATATTCAACTTATAAACAAGTTCATGCAGCAGGGTTAACCATTTCATTAACAGGCAATGGGCATACTAAATGGCAAAGGAAGGAAAAAGAGTAGCCAATATTATGAACATTTCAATTTAATAAAAGCAATGTCCTCAAGAAGTCAACCTTAGTGAATACAGATAGGGACCACGTTTGCCAAATGCTTCACATAGAGCTCTGGTATTACTGAAAAAGGAATGAATCCCTTTCCTACTAGAATATCTTTGGGGCGGCCCAGTGCATGAGACTCCCACTTAGTGGGATCTAGGATGGTATATGTGCACAGCCTCACCCCAGCAAGCGGGAGGCTATTTCCAAGATATGAACTCATTATCTCATGATCACTAAGCCTTACTCCTACTAGAATATCTATTTTTTTATATTTTATGTTTTTTTTCCTTATTTAGTTAGAACTACGATTCTTCAGTTGGTATGAGATAGAACTAATGGAGCTGTCTTTTATAACCATTTCAAACATCATTACATCAGAATATCAGATTTATATCAATGTCATATTATCTAAGTTTCTTTTCTAACTTTTCCTTCTTCCCTGCGTAAAAGCCTCCATTTCAAGAAAAAAGAATGAAACTTAAGTTGAAGAGTGAGTGATGTACCTTTTGTAAAGCATGATCAAGATCTTCCAACTTGCCAAACTCCCTCTCAAAGCGTAACCATGAGTGGCATATGTCCTGAATGATTCTGTTTTTTAGGAAGGGAAGGTATCATCTAATCCAAACAGTATTATGCAGCAAGTAAAATAACCCACAAGTGTTGTCTAAACCCAACAAGCACATTCTTTTCGTCATTTCCTCACTGAAAGAATAGAAAACGAAAAACTAAAATACCGTGGCTATGATTTCCCAGATTCACACCTGGGAGAAGGCGAGAAGCGACCACAGAAATCGATGATTTCATTTGGTGGTTTTCCTCCCATCTTAATAGCCACATATTACTTTAATTTCCTGAAGCTTCAGGTCAGGAGTTCCTAAGTCATTACAATTTCCCCAAGCTACAAGGCACTATTTCAGGGCGAGTCTTGGCACAACAATAGGTTGATGTGTTGTGAACTGATGATCACAGGCCTTAGTAAGAAACAAACTGTACACTCATGAAGGTAATATTGCACACACTTAACCCTCCCTCGACCCCAACTGCACAAGGCCTCAGTTTTTTCAGGGTTTATCTGTGACAATCACTAACCACTTCAACAGCAGCAGCGCTACGAAAACTTCAGTTGGAATTTCAATGAAATAAGGTAAATATTCAAGTGCTAAGTAAGAAGCTTGATCACTTATCCTATGCAAAAAAAAGGTTTGTCTTATCTTTACTTTCTTTATTTCTCTCTATTGATTACGTCCTTCAAAGTCAGGAAATTTTTTAGGTGGGGCCATGAACCTAATCACAATACTTAGAATAGATAGCATAAAAAAATTAGAAATAAGAGAAAGCTATGTATACCTCTGAACCAGTCCCAGAAAACCTTTTACTGTAGCATCTCTTGTATATAGACCTTGTTTCATTTATGTGGCCCAATTCAACTTCCATTGTAATATAACCTTTCCATACCTCCAACATTGAACCACTGCACCCAAAAAAAAAATAAAGTAAAATAAACTTACTCAGAAAGTAATTTGAAATTAAATATGATGGATAAAACAAAATCAAAACATTTAATTTGGAAAGGCTTGAAATGATCACTATCAAACCAGATCTTAAGAAAATTCTCCCATACTCCACGAGCTGCAGTTAGATCTTTTCCAAGTTTTGCTTCTAAATGGGCCCAATATGCATGCAAGTGTAACAAAACCTCAGTATTCTTCAAGTGTGGTGACAGGTAATCTGATGCACGCTGAAAATAGTAAATAGTAAACAGTTTAGCATATAGATCAATTCACAAATAATACATAGTATTCTAAAGGAGACATTTTAGATTAATTCAAAACCCAGGTTTCCTTAAAGTGTAATGCGTAGAATTCTAGCTTTAATTACTAGAATAGACTTTGGCATCTTTATTCTCTGTTTTTTGAAAATGTTCATAAGGTATAATAGAAAAATGGCATTCATAAAAGCAATAACAAATGACAGAAGATCAAAATTACTATGGACTATTCCCATTTATTTATTCTCCTCCAGCAATTGTCTTGTGATAAGATGGTCATAAGGACAATAAATTGATCAGAAGTACCATTAGACCATTTTTACTTTATAACTCCAACTTAGTGTTACAGAACTTTTTAATGAGGAGACCAAGTAACCCTTGGGCAGGGTGTACAGGACTGCAGGTCTAAAATAAGCATAACCAACCTGGAATGTCTGCCGTATTATTTTATAATCCAAAAGATCCTCTTCATAGGTGGATGTCATTCTTCGCCTTAAGCCATCTACCCGAGTGAGAAACAAATCAAGATACTGAAACAAAAGTTTATATTAAGCCTTTTATAAATACAATATATTATGGAGTTATGAAAGTTAAGGGGATTGGAGGAAGGGAAACGGAACATGTCAAGTTTCCATCTCAGCCACTATAGAGAATGATACAGACAAACTGAATTGAATATTGGCCACACCTCATCATAAGTTGAGAAGGTACATAGAAGGGATTTCTCGAAGACCTGAAATCAGTGGAAAACAAAATTGATTTTTCTTTTCTGTTGTGAATGAATAATTATCAGACAAATTCATGTGGAAGAATTAGAAAGATTAGTGCATCACTGCACTAAAAACTTGCAATTGTAATTAAACAATAATTCACAAGATTTACTTATTGATCAGCCATTCAACCTATATAGGATTAAAGACACATAAATTGGATTTTCAAATATTTAATTTGCAACAAGAAAGGGGTAGGTGTCTAGGTGAGTTGTATACAAAAACATACTTTGGCTAAGTCTTTCTCAGAAGCATGGCTGCGCTCCAAGCAAAGCAGATACCGAACCCAGAGTTCTCCAACCCAAGGACAGTTCTTAGTGGCCCTACAATAAACATTGCTAACGATATTACCAACCTGGAGAAAGAAACAAAAAGGGAGAAAATTTCAGATCATAAACTTGGACTTGGGAAATGGAAGTTACAACAAAGGTAATAGCAGAGTAAACTAAAAAAACCTTCAAAGTTTTGTCCAAGTAGCGAGTATAATCAAGCCATAGGTCGGGTGATATAGGAAAGTCAGTAATAGCTCGCTCATATAGAACTTGAACTCTTGCTGGTGTTCCAGAAGACTGTTCAAATTTCAAATAGTTCTGCAGTACAATTCTCTTGTTGGAGTTAAACATGATAATATATATAAAACAAATGTATAGTATAGCATTGTATCTACTTGGAGATATACCAGGTAGTGTTGTAGCCTTTGTGAATCAGGAATATCCTCCTGGCTACAAATCTGTTGTTCAAAATGCTTGCGAGCATTATACATGTCCAAGGCCTTCTGGTAAGATGATGCAACGTGGGGGTTAATATCAACCTCATGAAGATCATTTCCTTGTTCGGCTTCCCAAATCTTATAGGCGGTAAGTGTGGAAGTCATATCCGCTAAAGGAACAGACAACTGGCGATGGAATAAAGTACGAATGTGTTGAATTTGCTTATCCTTAGCATCGGTGTCAGATTCATCAATGGTGAGAAGGATAGCTTGCTCATATAAACGGTATGATTCCCATAATTGACTGCCTTCAGAAATATGCAAGCCAGCAGCAGCAAGAGCAGACTCAAAAAGATCCCTCACCTTGGATGTACCAGCAATTGAATCAAACTCTTGCACAAAATTAATGTAATCACACCACAAAGAGACAGAGAGATAATCGAAGAGTGCACGCTCATAAAGGTTGAGAACTGCAGAGAAATCGGGTTTGAGAGAAAGCTCATCTTTGATCCACTCCTGCCACATAGAAGGGCTCAATGGGAAGAGTTGACTCATAGATTCTCTTGCTTTGGTCAGTTTGTCAACATCACCCATTATTCTCAGAACCTTTATATACTGAAAATGTGAATCGTAATGGGAAGGGTTAACAGCGAGCTCAGCCTCCAGGGATTGAATTTGAAGGCTCAGCTCCAAATCAGAGTCAGAATCGGATTCGGAATCGGATTCGGAATCGTGCAAAGGTTCCTCTTTCTCCATTGCTGCTTCCGAGTGAGTTAGGGTTTCTTCCATCTCAGACAAGACAGAATGAGTTAGGCCTAAGCACTCTTCACATCAATTTTAAAATATATTTTAATTTTAATCTCTAAAAATATAATATTTGATTTTTTGTGAAATTACCCCACATTTTTTTGTACTTGTGTAACCAATCCTAATTTATATGCATAGCAGTGACTACTATGTGTAATTTCACACCATAAATACTAGGAAGGTAACTGGTGTTTTCTAAACCCACAATAATTGTAACTACATGAATGAGTAGGTCGATATTCATTGAATTTTTAAATTTAATTATATATTTATATATTTTGTAATAATTAATATGTAAAAATAATTACTACATAAATAATATGATAAATTTATTATCATAGTCAAATAAGTAAAATTTATTAGGAAATAATAACAGAGTATATTTATACTATTAATAAAGGAAAAACATAAAATAACCACTCATCATGGTGTAATTTGTGTTTTCCTATTTTACCCTCAATATCTTTTTATTTCTACCAAAAAAACCATATATTATTATTTTCTTATTTTATCCTTATTATCTTCTTATTTTAAAAGTGTATTTAAAAAATTGAATATTAGACCAATTGAATAAATTCAACCGTAAATTTAGCGCAAAAAATTATATTTGAATTTATAAAATACAAACTATACATTACAAACGATAGGAAATCGGGTTGACAGGCACGATAGTGCATGTCAACACGCTAGTAATATATAATTTTAAAATAATATAAACTATGATATATATAAAAGAATTAATTAAAAATTAAATTTATAAATTTTTAGGTACTAATAAGACGAGTATCATAAAACTCATTCTCAACTATAAGTTATTATTAGGGGTGTCTATTGTGAGTATTTCCACGGTCAAGTTTTTTGCTATACCTAGTAATACTAGTTATATGGCTTTGAAAATTATAATCTTGCCCATTGTAAAAACTAATGGCCAACCAAGTTATACTATTTTTACAAAAGATACATGTCAGGATTAGTTAGGTAGATAATTTTATTTAGATTATTACTTTCAATAATTGTTTATTGTTATGACATTCAATTTTTTATCTATTAAACAAGTGTGTAAATAAAATAAAAATTAAATGTAATATTTTATTTAACTTATTATGTGCGATGATGATGAGTTGAATATATTTTACATAAATTGTTTAAATTAACTATATATGTATATGAAATATTGTATTATTTGTGACATTTTTGTATATCAATTATTTATATTATTTATGAAATTTTAATTCAATTGATTTATTAATTAGGCAGTTAAAAATAAACAATATTGATGGTTAAAATAATAAATAAAAAAACAATAATGGTTAAATTTCTAATAGTAGAATTTCTAACATGTCATACTAATAATGGTTAAAATAATAATAAAAAAACAACCCAATATAATAATTTAAATGAAATTAGATGCATAATATATACAAAAGCTGTTATTTAAATACAATTAACACAAGTAACCTAGCGACTTTTGTTACCTTGGTTATTAATTGACTAAGTTTTGAATTAGACTAGATGATAATTTCTTTAGCAGCTATATGGTGATTGCTTCACCTATTACGAGATTGACATGTTGTAGAGAGACCTAATCGATCAAAATAATACATTAGTTAAGTGTGAAGTTATGTTAGAATTAGATGTTCCCTTAAATTACGTTGGAAAAACATTTTTAAAAATCTAGATGATTGAAATGTTAGTATTCATGGTTAGGTTCGATAATGTGATATCATGAACCAAATTATTTTACAATGGTTTTACAAAATTTAAACCGAATTAAATGAACTTTTTCGATTTGACTTAGTTCGATTGCATTAGTTTCATGGTTTGGACTAAAAAATGCTTCCACCCCAATTCTAAATTTGGGAATTTTCTCCCTAAATATCATTTTTTTTAGTATCACGTCAAAAACATAGAATTGGTGTTTATTTAGATTAGGGAAGAAGACTCTTTAATCAAACATGTGCCACAGCAAAAACTAATTATAACATATGGCCAAGGAAATAAGATCATGTATGTATTTCTCACCCATTATTTTGACTGGCTGCTTCGAATTCAGAGTAATGATTGACTCACCAACATATCTAACCTGAACTAAATCAATGAATCAAATAAAGAGGTCTAATTGAATAAAACTTTAAGCTCCATCGAGGATTATTAGGTTATTAAGTTCCATATTTGGAAGCAGATGAATCCAACCTTACCTGTAAATCAATCTGAATGGGTTTCATCCCTTGGGTTGATTTAGTCCGTGTCCATTACAGTTAACTGTCACAGATGAAGCCCCTAATTAAGCACACATGACAAACCATGCTTTAAAGGATTCAATCATCCGTGACAACAAAGGAATAGAAAATACAACTTGCTAGCTCAATGGTTCACATTATGAGATGGGAGCCATGTACATTGCTACTTGCATGCCACTGCCATACCAAACTAAAGCGGGTAGAGGAAACAATTTCATTTAAACTTGAACCTAGAAGTTCACATCCCAAAGCATTATTACACGTCCAGCCAATTGTAAAAGAACAATTGTGGCCATTTTACCATGCGTGTAGCAGGATAAACACTCAAACTTAACCAGCAAAAAAAGAGTAGAAAAAGAATAGCAAGCACCAAAAGTGAAATCACGAGTAATGACAGGTGGTTTAATTTAGTACGACTTCTTTGAATTTTGCAATGCAATCCAATGCCTTCTTGAAATCATTTTCTTCCAATGCAATATTGAAGCGACAGTACCCAGGAATGCCAGTCCAGGAGCCACTATTGATGCATAATCCAGTGGCTTTGAGAATGGCATTCCTGATATTGGAGTCATCCAGTGTGATTTCAATAGTGTCATTTCCCATATTCACCTTAACCGCCTTGTTGAGATAAGCAGAGGGCTTGGCCACAATAGAAACACCAGCACACGATTCAACCACGTCCCACCCATTTTTCTCAAGTGCCTATGGTGGTAATAAAAAAGGTTAGCAATAGCATGCATAACTGAACAAGAACACGTATTACAGCCACACAAAAACAGTAAAAATAAATTTCAAACACAAAGGTATAGCTGATCAGGAGTTACCTCTTTAAAGCACTTAGACCTGCTTCTCAATACCCTTGTGTGTTCAACAATAGCATCTAATAGTTTTGATGGTTTCTGCTCTCTAAGCTCCAGCAACTTCTTTATAGCATATCTAACAGTACCGTGAGGTTTGCTTAATCCTGAATAACTATAAAATGTGTCAACCAAAATTGGCTGGTTTAGAATCAGAAACCCAAATCTGAAAACACCATTGAGCATCTTCAGAGACAATCCTCCTAGAAGAGATACACAAAATGATGGCTTGCATGAAGTATTCAACTTAGACAAACAGCCCTCTAAATCCCATCCACCCCAGCCATCACAATCAAATTCCAAACCAGAGGATGAAGTATCAATTATAACTCTTGCACCAAATCTAGCACAAGTGCTTAAAATCTCTTCAATCTCATTATTGCTATAAACTAAGCCAGTTGGACTGACAGTAGGACCAGAAATATACACCCATGGGTTTTTAACTGTCCCAAGGACTCCGGTGAGAGTTTTCTCAGTGAACTTAAAACCTACATTGGCATCGGTAGGGACTGTCATCGTATCAGCTTTCAGAAATTTGGCAGAAGAAACATAGTTCCCATTTGATCCAGCCGGAAAACAGAAGGTACCACCTTCTTTGATGCAGCAGAGAACCATCTTATTGAAAAGAGCTTTCGAATTATTGGCATATATAAATTCAGTGCTGCCACCTGTTGGAAAACCATAGTTGCTCTTGACAAACTCTTTGATGCTTGTGGTAACATCAGTTTCAGACTCAGACATGTTTTGTCTAGCAAAACTTTCAAAAATTGCAGCCTTAACAGGAGATGGAACAGGCAAGAAGATTTGATCGACATCCATGTGAATCAGGGACCCATTTTCTTCCCCATCAATAGATAGCTCAGCATCATTAAGGACTGATAAGGCTGATTTGGCAAACCCTATCATATCAACTGATTTGACATTTTCACAGTTTCTCTGAAGGACATGAGTTAAAATTGAAGTGATCAGAAAACTTGCTATGGGAATAAATAATAATAGTCATATGCATCATAAATCAATATATAAAAGGGATACCTTTGTGTTCATTTACAGGGCATACTCCCCCCATAAGCAATGATAACAGAGTTTTAAAATGATGGCAACGAAAATGCAAAGAACTAGAAAATTTAGGATGCACGTTCTACTTTCAGTTATCAATCATAGACACGTTAATCAGGCCCGAGTTTTACAATAATCAAGCCACCTACCTTGGTGGCTAAACATCAGTAGTTAAATGAGTAATTGGCTATGCCTCAACTTAGATTGCATATGTTTTCTCATATACCCCAGCAACCTCTAATGCCTAAGACAGCAAGGTCTACTATGGCATGAAACCAGGGTTGCCCTTTCCTACTAAAGCAAATATTAGCAGATAAATTAAGTTGGTCTTTGCCTTCTATTAGCCAAATTCAGACCCTAATGTGACATTACAATTGGTGACAGGTGACAACATCTTGGCTACAAGTCCATGAACGATACTAACACTGTTCCTTCTTTGAAATTGGGAAAATGCAGAGTATAACAGGGACATGGGATGTCCTCTCAGAAAATTACGCTCGGAAGCCAAATATATTTAGAACCACAAATGAAAGAGCTAAAAGATACCAGGAACAAATAGTCTTAATCTTGTAAACCAAAAAGTGAGGCAACAAACCTCAGCAGGTGCACGTCGGCCTGCAAGCTGAAAAGCAAGAAGCTCATGAAAAATACAACCATAATAGTATTGACTAATTAATGCAGTATTGCCTTCTAGTAATTCCACAGTTTTGGACAAGGCGCTAAAGAGGGTTTCTTCTTCTGATACGACAAAAGCTACTTCCAGATCTGGATAAACCTGGAAAACATGATGCAAGGGCCATCAATAAGAAATTGTGAAAATTAAGCCAAAACATAAGGCTGCCATACAGTCTAAGATTAAGTAAGTCAAGTACTTCGCATAAAATATTACCTTGTTCTTTACCAGTCCGCATATGATTGCCGCGTGAGAGGGCAGAGGAGTTCCTGAAAGATACTTAAGGACACCATTCGATCTAGGAAGGCTGGAAAGCTCAAAATGATCTGATATGTCCAAGAAAAGGCGAGATCCAATCTCTCGTGTTGTATCTAAAAGGTGCACAAAAGCTGAACTAGTAACAGCCTCAAAATGAGTAATCCCGGTCACCACCACTTCAGGCTTCAATTTCTTTATTAGTTCTATCATTAAGTCTGATTGCCTAGGGGCTTCAATTACGGTAATTGTATCATCTAAAGGGTCAATAGTTCTGGTGTTCTACAAGAAAGATAGATTAGTTGCAACAATAGATAGAGCAATCAAACTTAATTGTTACAAATACCATATCAGAGAAATTTATTCCATCATTAAGTATGGAATCCAAGGTTTCACAACCACATACTATAATGGGCAAAAATACTTTATGTAATTGGATACAACATCTAATGCCATGAGAAGCATACACGTCACAAGCAGTAGATGAGCATCAATGACATTTGAGATAACACTACACTAATTATTTACAATTAGCAACTAACATTCAGGAGAAGATGATTGTTATCAAGGTTATCTCTTCATCACCAATATATGTTCGTAGATGTGATGTGTGTTGTTTAGTGTCCACAATTTGGAATATATATATATAAAATATGCCGTTTTTCTGAGAAAACTCAAAATCCCAGAGTAAACTACAGAAGGCAGTTTAAAATCAGAAAACTCAAGGGTGTCTGGATTTCATGTTTGTGAGGAACACATTAGAGTTTTTAAGTTATACCCCAAAAGAGACAGAAGGTGGCAGCAGAACATGAAAATATCATCCACTAATAATGCTGAAAGCAACAAATCTTACTCTACTTCCAAAAAGTGAATGGTGAACAACAAGCCTCCATCCTTTTGTGTAAATAAAATCCTTTCCTAGAACTATTGAATTTGTGCATGGATACGTAGTCCATGCAAGTGTTTACAAAGAGAAAATAGACAAAAAATGATTATTTCTTTAGAAAAAAATTCACACCAAGAACAAATATGCATATAGTAGCATTTCTATGAATATGAGGATACAGGGACACAACAAAATAGTAATCATGTTTCGAAAATTGCAGAAACCAGGGTTTCAAATAACATAAAGAGCAAGGCATGACTCTTCCGTACCTCAAGTATCAAAGATGTTAACCACTGCCTAGGTAGGTGCTGAGTTAGATGTTCATCGACAACTGCAAGGCGAGGTGAGAACAAGCGAAGAGCATTCTCAATTGCTGAAGCCCTTGAAGGAAAAATGACAACATTCTTGCACAAGATTTCAAAGAATGAAGTCAATATTGTATGGTTTTATGAACCAAAGAAATACACTTCAAGACATGTAGGTCCCAATCCCTACCTGAGTATAATGGTTCACATGTTACATGTTATCAACGAAACCTAGATGTCAGATCATATTTCCTCTAGCTTTTCATCTATGGATTTGTTATTATTCATTTGTGGAATACGGACATTTATACTTCAGACAAATTCACAAGAATTAGGGCCGAAAGATCCTCTTATATTTTTGTGCTTAGATTTAAGACAAATAAAATCCTGGAAATAGTCTCACCACTTGTGGTGGTAAGGTTGTGCACATCTACCTTCCTCATACCCCACTTGGTGGAAGCCTCATGTGTTGGGTTGCCCTTTGTTTAAACAGATAAAACTGTAGTTGACCCCACCTAGTGGGACTAAGGTTTGGTTGTTCTTATATTGAAACAGATAAAAATAAGAAAATCAGAAGGATTTGAACTAGAACGGAACCTAAGTGATAACTGATTCTACTTACATGTTCATTCATTGATGCATGGGATTTTGCTTGGTTGCAATAGAGAACAACATGTACATGACGAGATATAACCTAATGAAATATCACCTTATGCTATATGCACCTATGTATATGCATACTGCAATGTAGTTAAATAATTAATATAACGCTGGTTTCTTACATCGGCAGTGAGTGGAATATGGTGATAAGTCTTCAAAAATCCTGCAATGAGATTGCGGAAACGTTTGCTTCCAGCCGGTGGCTCATATGGAAAAATAGAATTATTTTTTAGAATGCTTGCGAGATAAGCAAGGAAAGGAATCTTCTCATCAGCAACAGAGTCATCCTCAAAAAACAAATCTAGTGAACTGCTAACCTCTTGAAATCCATCTTTAAGGAATTCAAAAATAGCCTTAACCTGTCAATATAGAAATGGCATTGAGCATTAAATTTCTTTCAGAGCAATAGATTTTCTCTTTAGGAATAACAGGCTTAAGTAACAACCTGGTTAGGTTGACGAAGTTGACAACTGTAAACTGATAAAGCGTGGGAAATGCTTCCACCAGCCTTTCCATAGGCCCATGCTGTCCGCGCACATATAGATTGATCTCCAGAAAGCCCCATAAAGAACTCAAAGCGGTGTGGGCTGTTCTTCTCAATCTCAACTAAGGCTGCAATATCAGTGTCACCGGCCTGTAGCAATACATATCAATAAGATTGCACTTCCAGTGGAGAGAAAAGATATCTAGTCAAACATATAGTTTTACTGGCCTGCATAATTTTAGTTTGCCAAAGCTTTGTAATACGAAAACCCCTTCGTTCAAACAAACGTTTGCAGACACCTTGACCGGGGCGGCCTCCCATATTAAAAATCATAATTCCAGTTGGTTTGATTACAGATATCCCCTCTTCAACTGCCCTGGCTATTAGACCTAAGCCAAACTGATCCTCCACGAAACCCTGGACAGAAGATGAAACAAAAGAATGTTGCATTCATGTGATGACTCGTAGGAATGATTAAATGAGAGAGAGAGGGAGGGAGTATGATGTTTACCTGAAGTGCACAATAATTGCTCAAGGAATGAAGGAAGTCCTCGCTTGCATTTTCTGTAATCAACTTAGTCATTGCATCTGGATTTGGATTAAGAATCTGCAGGAAGGAAAATGGTGGTGAGAATGAATGAATGAATAATAAATGAATGAATGAGTGAATGAAATGGGTATGATTTAGCAATAAGAGAGCATGAAAAATGATAACCTGTGGTATGCAACCAACAATCCTATCAAGTTGAATATGATTAAGTCGGCAATAGGAGAGAAGATCAGATTCATGGAACTCAACCCTGTCAAGCAAAGTTTTATTCTCCTCATCATAAATGGGATTTCCATTGTGATCTAAAGCGTTTAAGTATAAGTTAATCCATGAAACCTTGATAGCTCTAGGATTGATATCAAGGCCATAGACCTTTGAAGGTAACCATTTATCAGCAAGTGCAATGGATATCCAGCCATTTCCACAACCCAACTCAGCAAGGGTCCTATCCTTGAAGATTGAGTCATTATGTCTGTTAATGCCTTCATAAAAAGTGAATGACCAATCCTCAGGAAGGAAAATGCTAGGAATCACCATCATTGTCAATTTGCTTCTTCTTTTATCCACAGGCTCAGGGTGTTCCTCCAACATTATGTCTTCGATTTTAAAATGATAAGTATCAAAGCATTTATCACAATCTTCCTTTGTTTGAAAACGTTTTTGAATGTTTGAAAGGAAGATCCTCGTTTCAGAGCGAGTATTGGGATCATCCAGGCGCTCAAGCACAGAGCGTATTGCTGCATAGGCAGCATCCCCAGAATGCTGGCATTGTTGAAGGAACTCATCCACATTCTTCATCATACTCTCTCTTCTCTTTCACACTTACACAATACAACACAACACAATACAATACAATACAATACAATTAGGTTATCACTAATGCTCTATTTTAACTATATACCACACGTCTTATTATTAATTACTCAAACCAGTTTTTGAACCATTCTTCTCCCCTCCTCTTGGACTAAGTCAAACATAATACATCTACTATGGGACCACATCTTTTCTCTTTGTCACTCTCATTTATGTATCATCACGTGTAATAATTTATCAAAAAAACATTCAATATCACTTTTTTCCCCCTAAATTATATAATTTTTATATATATTAGTACAATTAATTATAAGTTTTAATTTTTTACTCATCTATATATTATATTTTCTTATTATAATAATAATGTTTTTTCCTTTTATAGATAAACAATGTTTAATATTTTCTTATAATAATAATATTATTTTCCCAAGCATTGATTTACTTGCTATCAAGTAATCAACAAATAAATAGAAACAGTTGTAACCATTCATTCGTCTTTGACCCAGAAAAAACTCAAAACTTTTTTTTAAATAATTTATTTCTCAAATGATAAACAAGTAGAGATGGCAAAACGGGTCGCCCGGCTCGTTTAGCATGCGCCCGCAAATGCCCGCAAAAATTTAAGTGGGCGCGGGAATGTCCGCATTGGTTACGGACAAATTTCAATGCTCTGTCCGTTTTAAAACGGGCTTGCGGGCGGCCCACGGGCATTGTTAAATAATTTAAAAAAATAAAAAATTCATATAATAAATGAAATGAAATTAAATAAAGTAGTTTAATATAAAAAATTAACAAATTTTTTGATATTTTATGTAAAGTTTAACAAATCACATTAGATTACAATTTTTTTACTGATTAAAAATCACATTACATCATAACAATTTAAAAATTTCTTACTTTTTCCTTAAATTATGTTTAAGGGCCGTCCGCATGTCCAACGGAAATGCCCGCAAACTTAGTGGGCCAAACGGGCCGGGCAAAGCAGGCAAATGAACAAAATTTCTATGTCATGCTCGCAAAGAATTACGGGCTATGCGGGCGCGCCCGTGGGCAATGTCCGTTTTGCCATCTCTATAAACAAGTAATTTTATGAAATGAAAAACATATAAATAAATAATAAGTTCTAGAAACCTATGTCATTTGTGTCCAAAAATAAAATTAAAAAAGAAATTTATACCATTTTCTTCTAAAAAATCAAAAGTGGTTTTATTTTTTACCTTTTATATTTTTCAGCAGTATATTATAAAATAAAGTTAAAATTATTTTTAATAATTTCTATAATTAAATACAAGTTTATGAAAAATAAAATAATAAGAGTTAAAAGGAATATTCCTTGGATTATGTTTGCAATATATAGAAAAAGTTTTGAATACCTTAAAAGATGCTACCAACTTAATCTAGCCACTAGTAACAGTCCATGTGGTTGTTTTTCCTCCTTCTACTATTGATGGTCGGATTCAACCAAAGAGAAACATTAGTTGGTGCATGTGTTCCTTAATGCACAATAACATTAACCATTATATGAGTGTGTGATCAGGTGTATGGTTTAACTGTGCACCATCCTCCCTCCAGCCAACCTGCTGCAAAACTCCAGCGAATCAGAATGTGATATGTAGCTTCCAATATAACAACTTCCCATACACTATATTTTCCTAACAAGTTTATCACTTATTTTTATTTTTATTCATTCTTATTGCTTATACACTATTAAATTATAATCACTTAGTAAATAAAAATGTAATTTTTTTGGTAAACTTTTTCTATATATTATCAAACAGAAATCTAGCCACAAAATAAATAAATAATAATATTAATATTTTATGGAATAAATAGTAGAAAAAAGTATAAAAAAATCAATAAAATCTCATTTATATAGTAATAGTAACTATAATGATTATTCTTGTGGTTCTTAACAGAATAAAAATATTCTTACTATATTCTCTATTGTGTCATTCTTATTTTCTAACTTTTGTTCTTAACCAATGAAAATGAAGGAGATGTGTATATGTTGTAGGAAAAATGTAGATATTGTAGGACCTAAATAAAAACAAAAATGATATTTATCATGGTGAGGAAAAAATAGATGTTGTTCTTATATCATAGAGTATTATAATAAATTATAAAATAATGTTTGAGATATAAATAAAAATGAAAAATGTTGTTTGTCATTGTGGTTGCTATAAGCACTCAATAAATTTTCAAATTATATTTTATAAATTATTTAAAATTATAAATTCCAGAATCACAAGTCACGTAATATACAACACATGTTATTATTAATTACTCAAACCAGTTTTCGAATGATTCTTCTAAGTTTCTATTGGATAGTTATTCTCCGCTCCTCTTAAATTAAGTCATACATATAATATGTGAATCACATTATTCACTCATCTATGTCTCATGAGCTGGGATTATAAATGACAAAATGGGTCATCTGCCTTGTTTGCCCGTGCTTGCAATAATTTATGTAGGCATGCGATTGTCGGCTTAATGTAAAAATAGAATGCCCGTTTTAAAACAGATTAATGGGCATGCGACAAACTACAGACATTGGTTAAAAATTAAAAATAAAATTAATATAATAAAATAAAAATAAATTAAATAAAGTAGTTAGAAGAGAACAAAAATTAAAAAAACTTTAATATTTTCTATAGTTGAGTAAATTATATTACATCACAATTTTTTGAGACATTAAATCATATTATATTATAATTTATTAGATTTTTTCTTCTTTTTTCCTTATATTATACCTGCGGGCCACCCATATTGCCAATTAGAAATGCTCGTAGGAATCGCGGGCAAATGGGTCGTGTAAAACAGTCAAATGGACAAAATTTACATGCCTTGTCAGCAAAAAATTGTGGGCTATGCAGGTGGGCATGCGTGCAATGCCTATTTTGCCATCTATAGCCGTGATTGATCAAAAAAATACTTAATGATTATATTTTGAACTTAAATAAATTTTCTTTAACGAGTCACTGTTCATGACATATGGAGTGTCACATTTTGTGGGATAAAAGATGTATTCCCATATAATATTATTTTCATTAGTTCTACACGTTAATTTAAATCATTAGATTTCCCATGAATGGATGATTAAGATGTTAAACATGATTTTTTAACTTAATCATCGTTCCCCAAGTGAGTAGATAGTTTCTCTAAATATACTGCACATCATTTTAGATAAAAAGTTCTCATTATTACTTATTATTATAGATATGTAATTTATAATAATATATGTATATATGATTAAAATTGACGTGTATATAATAAAAATTTAGAACATCAATGATAATTTGGGTCAAATATATATCATTACTCCATATACAATTGAATATGTACACACGAACATGAAACAGAAGGGACGATGCTATGTGCATAGGAATGACAACAAGGCTGGTCAGAGTCAGGTTTGTACTTACCCAACCACAAACCCAAAATTTAGAACCCAAATCTGACCCAAATTCTGTGGAGTTTAAAACAATGTTACCATCCCTAACCTCATTGAGTTTTGAGTAACCCAAACTGTGAGAAACCCAAAATCTTTTAATTATACACATATACAAATTACGGATGGCACACTGGTATATGATTTACATATGCACACTCGAAGACAATCCACCTCCTCATCTCAAGATTTCTCGTATATGCACTTCTTGCAAATGGGACAAATTTTGAAGAATATACATGTTGGAATTTGGTTGTACGTGTGAAATCTAAAAAGCTCCCAAGTCCCATATGGAAGAGTTTTGAAATAAAATAACTCTCAAGTCCCATATTGGAGAGACTAGGAACATGGAAAAAATCTCATTTTATAAATATAAGTCTTTTATCTTCATATTTTCTTGCCCCAAGTTGAATGTGTTTTCATTCAACTTTTTCTTTCTCCCTCATATTTTTCGTCGATGCATTTCCGGCAAACTTTCCCCCCTTTCTTTTCGTGGTACTAAGAATTGGCACGTGTAGCCATATTGTGGGAATTTTGAGAACTGACACCGGTAGTCAGTATTGAAGGAAAGGAATTGACAAATGTAGCCATATTGTGAGCATTTAGAGAATTGGCATGAATAGTCATATTGTGGGTATTTCGAGAATGACACTGGTAGTCATATTGCGTTGGGTGTATTCGAGATCGGTTCTTACGGTGCATTAAGAATTTGATAACAAATATCTGACATATTGCGTTGGGTGTATTCGAGATCGGTTCTTACGGTGCATTAAGAATTTGATAACAAATATCTGAGCTATTTTATCCTGTGGACGGTGTAGTTGATAATATGTTTGCACAGTTTGGGCAGTGTCACGAAACATATTGAAGAGAGCGACCTGGTCGTGACTCAGCTAGTAAGTATTATTTCGTGCCATTTAGAATTATTGCAAGCTACAGTAACAACAATTTTAAAACGTTTCTACTGCAATGACATTCATAGATAATATTATTGGACTGAACATTTATGACCTGAACAAACCCTTTCAGTTTGATGGGACAAATTTCAAACGTTAGCACCATAAGATAAAAAAATTTCTCATTGTGAGAAAAGTTGCACACGTTTTGAAAATCAATGTCCTAATGTTGTTGGAGAAAGCTGAAAAAAGAGAGGATAAATTAACTATTAATATAATTTTCTACAATGAAAATGATTACTTTTATGAATTTCATTCTAAATGAGTTGCCAGATGATCTCTATAATTACTACAACTCATATGTGTCTGTCAAATTATTTTGGTATGCACTTGAGAAATAAAGAAATATGACACTGAGGAAGTTAAGAAGAAAAATATATATGATGTTACCACTACCTCAAGCATCAAATGACCGATAATAAATCAGTAGAGTCTCAGTCTTATGAGATACATAGAATGGCTCATGAAATCATTTCTGATGATATGACCTTAGAGAGTTAAACTCACAGAGCCTATGAATGTGTATTCGTTGGGTATGCTGTAAACAGCAAGGCGTACAGGTTTTACGACCTTAATGCAAAAATGATCATTAAGTCTAACGATGTTGACTTCAATGAAGAGAAATTCCCTTTTAAATTGAGGAATAGTGGGAGCACATCAACTAGTCACATACTTGTGCTTAGAAATAATGATAGGAAATGAAAGGTTTGAAATAAAACCTAAAAGAAGTAAGAGAACAATAATTATTAGATAGTATAGACCTGATTGTATGGTCTATATATTGGAGGATAATTCATCAACTCTCCAATAAGTTTTGACTTCTTTGGATGTTAATTTGTAGCGAGAAGACATAAATGATGAGATGAACTATCTAGAGTCTAAAAAGAAACAAAATTTGTTAGCTTAATCCATTATGGAAGTTGAGATGGTAGCATTAGCAATAGCTAATGAAGAAACAAGTTAGTTGAGAAGTTTGCTTGCAGAGATTTCCCTATGCGAAAATTGATACCAGTTGTGTTGATCCATTGTGACAATATCGCGACTATTGCAAAAATTGAGAACCACTTTTATAACGGTAAGAAACGACAAATACGTCGTAAGCACAACACCATTAGAGAGTTACTCTCTACAAGAGCTGTTAGAATGGATCATGTATGCACTAAGAATAACTTAGAAAATCCTTTGACGAAAGGACTAGCTAGAGAGAAAGTCCATAATACTTCTAAGAGTATGAGACTATTGCCCTTAGAACGAGGATCAATCATGATGGTATCCTGACCTAACTGACTAGAGATCCCAAGAAATAGGTTCAATGGGTAATAACAAGTTGTGAAGTGATATGAGAATGAACATGTTATAAAATTATGAGAAGCATGATTCCTGCAGCACATGTAAGGATGAGTTAAACTCTTAATGAGATCTATACTCCAATTGGAGTGGAGTACCTAGGGGACAAGAGTACTCTTGATAGACTCACCTATGTGAATGTGGAAGTGATGGTCGATTCCTATGAAATTTTGGGGCATAAATTTTTAGAGCGTTCACTATACTGGGATAGACGTGTATGACCTTTATCGCACATGCTTTACAGAATACACCTTTGAAAAGGTTGTGTATGGTTTGATGTTGGAGATAGAGTTCAAGACTACGAGTCACTCTAGTAAAATCTGGATCTCATTCACTATGCAACAATCTTTGAAAAGTTGCATGACACATTTGTTTATGCACAATCTTGTTGAGACCACAAATATTATCGGAAATCATATTTTAATTTCAAGTGGAGGATTGTTGGAACTTGATTGTGGGTGTGAAATCTAAAAAACTCTCAAGTCCCACATGGAAGATTTTGAAAGAAAACAACTCTCAAGTCCCACATTGGAGAGACTATGAACATGAAAAAAATCTCATGTTATAAATAGAAGTCTCTTATCATCATATTTTCTTGCCCCAAGTTGAATGTGTTTTCATTCAACTTTTTCTTTCCCCCTCATATTTTCCGTCAATGCGTCAGTAATGAAAGAAAAGAATTGGCACAGGTAGCCATATTGTGAGTATTTCAAGAACTGACATATTGTGAGTATTTCAAGAATTGGCACTGCCCAAAATTGTGAGTATTGATAGCCATATTGCGGTGGGTGTATTCGAGATTGGTTCTTACAGTGTAGTAAGAATTCGATAACAGAGATCTGAGCTATTTTATCATGTGGACGGTGTGATTGATAATCTGCTTACACATTTTGGGCAGTGCCATTAAGCATCTTAAAGAAAGCGACATGGTCGTGACTTAGTCAATAAGTATTATTTTGTGTCATTTATAATTGCCGCAAGGCACAGTAACAACAATACATTACGTTTATTTTCAGTTTCAAGAAGCTTTAGTTTATTTTTAAACTCATCTATGCTTCATTCAATTTATGCAATTCAAAATCAGTTAAACACCCAAAATTAGTTTTCCTTTTAGATCCATAACATTGTTGATATCTGGTATAAAATGATATAAATCAAATCAAATTCCTTAGATCTTGCAAAAATTGTACAAGCAACATCCACAAAAATGGAATCTTGCATATATAAATGGGTTTGGGGTAGACTATCATTAATACTAAACCCGAACCCAATCCATAAACTTAAACTCGGGTAAAACCTGAACTCAAACTCAGTTACAATAGGTTTTCCCTCTTAAATTTGGGATAAGTTGGACAAATAAACACGAGTTCGGTTTTCACTGTCGTCCCCATATATGTGCCCTAGGCAATGTAAACACATATACTAGATTCCCTAATTTTTCCAAAAATTTGTATACCATCTAAAGATTATAATTCTACAAGTTCAAAGTTTATTATTTTTGCAAACAACATGCTTCCTAGAAAAAATAATCATGATCACATTGAATTATTTTATATTATTGTGGATATCAAGCTCAAGGAAGTTAAGAACTTCATAATCATTTATCTAAGATAAATATTGAGCTACTTGTTTATATGTCTTATTCGAGTCTATCCAATTTGTTCTACAATTTTGATCAAAGTTTATCAATAAGATTTTTGTTTAATTGATTTAATAATGATTGATAATTAACTTGAGACTTACATCATTAAATTTAGTAAAGATTTTACATATTGCCACAACAACTCTAGAAAGAGCATTGTCAACTATGTAGATTATAAAAAATAGATTGCATAATTGAATGAAAGATGCATGAATAAATAATTTATAGTAACTTATATCGAGAGAGAAATGTTCTATAATATTAACAATTAGTTCAAAATTCAATACTTTTAAATATATAAAATTTGATATACATGTTGTAATTTACCATACTTATTAATTTACATGTTGTAAAAACTAAAAAGAGAAAATGTGCAAAAGGCTTTTATAAGGTAGAGGGGGTATGCACACACAAAAAAGATAGAGAAAAATTGTTATTTGGATGATCATTAATAATTTTAAAAATACATAAAATTGTAAATAAATTTAAGGAAACTAATAATGTTAAAGAAGATGTTTGATTGTGGTGAAAATGTGGAAAAGAGTTTTATAAAGTAATTTGATTATAGGAAAAAAATGAAAAAGAAAAAAAGCGAAGAAAACGGGGTTGAAGTTGGAAGTGAGACCGTTTCTTAATTAAATGATTCATTGATTTCCTTTGAACAAGTTCTAACAATCCAAAACTGGATGTGTTTGTGTTAAAGAAAAGGGTAAAGGGACAGGCAACCAATCTCTAACGTTAATCTCTCTCTTTGTCTCTGGTCTCTGTCTTTGTCTTTGTTTTTCTCTCTCTTTTCATTCCATTCCATAGATCCCATATCCTTTCATATTTTCATTTGATTTAGAAGAATATTAGAATATGGGTAGGAATAGAGATGATAATAATGATAAGCACGCTGGTTTGCTTAGATTAGCACAAGCTTTGAGTTTCTTGGTAGTGTTTGTTGCTGGTGTTGTCATTGGTTTAACCACCACTTCTCACATCAATCGCACTTCTTATACTATTTCTCAATCAAAACAACAACAACAACAACAACAACAAGAACAAGTTGTAGTAGTTAATAACAATAATAAGGAGGATGAGGATGAGTGTGTTTTTGATTTTGAAAGCTTCCTCCATCCCACCACACTGAATCATACCATGTCTGATAATGAGCTTCTATGGAGAGCATCTTTGAAACCACATGATGATAACAACAACAACAACAATAACAACCCCTTCACAACAATACCTAAGATTGCTTTCATGTTCTTGACAAGGGGCCCACTCCCCATGCTCCCTCTATGGGAAAGATTCTTTCAAGGTCATTCACATTTATTCAACATCTATATTCATTCTCCTCCTGCTTTCTCCCTTAACCTTTCCACTTCTTCCCCTTTTCACAATCGCAACATTCCAAGTCAGGTATGTCTCTCTCTCCCCCCATCTCTTTTATCATATCTAATTCAACTTAGCAATAACAACGTTAATCGAATCAGGTCTTAGAATAGAACCAGATCTATTAAATGATGGATCTTTAATCACATGCCTTTTCGGCTAATCTATTTTTCTATATATTGATTGATTCATTGTTTGTCAAGGACTGGTGCTAATCAAGTTCAGTGAACCTCATTGTAATGCATATTTCTGATATTTCCATCTGAACATTGTTGATAAAAATCAAATCAAATTCATTCACAGGATGTTTCATGGGGAACAGTAACCCTGGCTGATGCTGAGAGGCGCCTTTTAGCCAATGCACTGCTAGACTTTTCAAATGAGCGATTTGTTCTTCTTTCAGAGAGTTGCATCCCAGTCTACAACTTCCCTACTGTTTACAGATATCTCACTGATTCTGCCCACAGCTTTGTTGAGTCATATGATGACCCTTCTCGATATGGCCGTGGCCGTTACAGCCGCAGTATGCTTCCTGATATCCAGCTTAAACATTGGCGGAAAGGATCTCAGTGGTTTGAACTTAACCGCGCACTGGCTGTCTATATTGTCTCTGACACCCACTACTACTCCCTCTTCCGTAAATACTGTAAACCCGCTTGCTACCCAGATGAACATTACATTCCAACTTTCCTCAATATGTTCCATGGCTCCCATAATTCAAACAGAACAGTTACATGGGTTGATTGGTCCATGGGGGGTCCTCATCCAGCAACATATGGGAGAGTCAATATAACAATGAGTTTTATACAGGCTATAAGGAACAATGGAACCCTTTGTCGGTATAATTCAGATATGACTTCAATTTGTTTCCTCTTTGCTCGCAAGTTTGATCACACTGCACTCGAGCCTTTGCTTAACCTTTCCTCAGAAGTCATGAACTTTTGAAAGTGTTTTTCTACAAAGAGATCAGGAATTTGGCTTCGTAGATTTTGTTAGAGAAACTAACAACTTGAGTACTAAATCATTTTGCTATGAAATATGTGTACAGGTATTGTTAGGGAATTTTGTGTTCTGTTAATGATTAGCATATTGTTGCAGAAAATGCATTTCATTCCTTCTATACATAAATACAGAGATTTCATCTTAGTAAAGTAATGACATCATGAAAACAACATACAAGGACTGTCTTTAAAATGTGCTTTACTTGTATTTGCTTTTATCATATTTTAATTATTTATTATATTATTAAAACTTATGGGTTTCACCCTGAGGCAGAGAATGAGAACAGAGGTGGGGAGTAAAATTAGAGGAGGGGATGGGGAGCTGTAGACCTTATAAAATTGTGTTTTTATTCCAATGAAAGCAAACCATCACATAATATATGAGACTAAGATGTAAAACAATAAATCTCTTGTTCATATTAATGGGTTTGATTGGATTAATTGTGTGATATATAATAGTTAACAGTATTGTTTACTAGCTAATGATCTTGTTAATTTTGCAAATGTTTGGTTTCATCCTTAAGAGTGTCAAATTTCATGTCCTAAAATTCTTAATAATTCAATTTTATTAATTTAAACACTTACTAAAATAATTTGGAAGAAGGTATGATTTTATTGAAGATGAATTACTTAGAAATCGATTCTTTCAAGATATGTAATACATATTCAATTGAACTCAACTTCTGTTCTAGTGGTATTGCACACAATTGAACTTATTACTTATGCTGTACCAATCCAATACAATCCTTACTCGTAAATTATAACTTATATACTATAGATCCAATGCTCGAGTTCTTCAATGAGTACTTCCCAAAATATCCATGAAATAGAAACAAGTAATCATGAAAACATGTTGCTACCAGCTAAATGTTACATATGCATAACTTAATCTTCAATGAGTTACATTTGCATAAGTGTAAGGTCATTAGCTTTTAAGTTAGTCGATACAAGTTACTAACAGCTGATGATTTCAGAGAGTTCGGCAATGATGAAATACTGACCAGCGAATGAAGATCACTTGTCCCACTTTTCATATCTCATCGTGTCTCAAGCCAATTGAAACATGACACATACTTAAAAATAAAAATCAAAAAATAATTTATTTATGTTATTTAGTGGTATTTGATTGAGTTGGGACACATGGACAGAAATATTTGAGGACAGAGGATCCCGATTCCTGACCAGCCTGTAATCACCAATCGATTGGAAGGATTATGAGCAGAAGGGTAGCAACTAGCAAGATTGATACCCCGCAATCAGAAACATGTGTTCTTAATGGGTTAAAATAACATTTAATTTGGATCTTCAACCTCCAGCAGCAGAAGACTCAACTTTCTAAAAGACAAGCAAATTAAATGCCAAGTTCCGAGTAAATTGTGATGTGATTCAAAAGCCAATGGATGCGTTTGTTGTACCTGATATGATAACAAAGTACGACATGATATAAGAGTAATATAAATGTGGATACTGGATAGCATAAAAGAGCTGTTAATCATATATATTATCATGTGTTTGTGACAATCTATAATCAAACTGTGATCAGTGTCATAAACATTAAAAGTAACATCCAGTACACCATGTAGATAAAGGCTCGAAGGCACTTTCAAGTCTTAATGGCAAGGTATGCCAATGGCAGCAGTACAAAATATAAAAATCTATGCAGATATTAAAGGTTGAAATGTTGAATTACAAGAATAAATTGATATCACATGCCATACAAGACATGCATTACATGTTATGGACTGAACAATAAACTTGTATCATCATCTATAATAACATCATAAATACCTAACTATTCTGCAAACCATAAATCAGCATACTTAAACATGTGGCAGTGACAAAGCATGTCTTCACTCAAACTGCTACTTGAACAAAAATCAAGCTACTGCTTGTTCAGGAACATCTGATTGTCGTTGATGTGATTCCTCAAACTGAGGAGGGGTTGCTGATGATGGGTGATAGGGTCTAGTCATCTGAGAAGATGGTCCTGGGACTGTATAATGTGGTGGCGATATTTGAGCTGGTGTTCCATATGATGGACTTGACATTGGAGGAGTTGGCCCTGACCATGGATGATGTTGTCCTGCCATTTGTTGGGGCCCAGATGATCTTCCATGAGGCTGATGTGCTGCCATTTGAGGTGAAGGTCCAGATGGTGCATAATGGTGTCCTGTCTTTTGAGGGGCTACCCCAAAAGTAGACTGATGACTTCCTGTCATATGAGGAGGAAGTTCAGATGGAGGGCGGAAGTGCTGTCCTGAGGTATGAGGTGGAGGTCCAGATGCTGGCATATGAGCCTCGGTCACTTGAGGAGGAACTCCCCACGAAGGTCGATGCATACCTGTCGTTTGAGCAGAAGACACTGGTGGGCGCTGCTGTCCTGAAACATGAGGTGGAGGCCCAGAAGGTGAGTGCTGCTGTCCTGATATTTGAGAACCATGTCCAAATCTTGCAGACGGTGGACGGTATGGAGGTATCGGCCCCGATGGATGGGGATTGTGTCCAAATCTGTTAATATCTAGCAGTCTCTCAATCTCCCCACCCCTCCCAGCTTTCTTAAAAGTCTCAATCACAAAGTCTCGCAAGGCAGGAGTGACCCCAATCCCATACCTTATAACCTCATCCAGCAACTCTAGAGTTTTATCCAAAAAATCCCCAGTGCAGAGTCCCTTGATCACTACCTCGTAGCATGTGGCGTCTGGTTTGGGATCTTTTTCTCCCATTTTACTCAAAACTTTGGCGCAATCAATAGCTTTCCCATTCTTAATCAATTCACCAAACACCTTGTTACCAAAGCTAGCAACAACCCTCAGACCAGCATCCACCATTCTATTGAGTACCCTCAAAGCATCATCAATCATCTCCATTTTCAAGTAAGCATCAATCAAAGTCCTATGAGTCGGCACATCTGGGCTCAAAGATTTCGAGCATAGCTCCTGAAATAATGTCTCTGCTTCCAATAGCATCCCATTTTCACAAAACCTAGCAATGATGTTATTGTAGCCTCCAACATCCATAGCAAAAGGCTTTGAATTTGATTTTGTTCCGACCTTCCTAAAAGTGGCAAGTGCTTCCATAAACTTCCCATGCTTGAAACACTCATTGACCATCACATTAAATGTATCCGAATTCACAGCTTGGAAATTTGGAGGTGTGTGATTATCCAACATCTGATCAAACAAAGCCCAAGCCTCAGTTTTCTTGTCATGCTTAAGCAACACCTCCAACAAGACATTGCATGTCGCAGGCGTCATCCTAAATTGGCGATCCATCAACGACTTATATGACTCGATGGCCTCCTTATCTCTACCCTTATTAAAGAACCATTCCATATAAGTAGCATTGACAACCCCATCATACACCAAGCACCTCTCCTTAAGTTCATCGAAAAGCTCTTTGGCCTTATCCAAATTCTCCAAGTTAAGAAAACCAGAAATTAAGTTATTATAAACCAAGGAATCGGCACCATGACCTTTATTCAACATCTCGCGTAATAAGTCAAGTGCTTCGCCGATACGATTTGCCTCAATTAAACCTTTAGTGAGGTGGCGATATGTAACAGGAGAGGGACTAAAAGGGGCATTGGCAATGATGTGACGATAAACCTCAAGAGCAACATCAACACGACCCTCATCACAGTGAGTATTGATAACATTGTTGTAAGAAACAATGTTAGGAACAATATTTGACTGATTGAAGAAAAAGTGAAAGAGGGCAATGGCCTCGTTGTACCTCTTGGAGCGGTACATGGCGGCGATGATGGCATTGCAGGTGAAGACGGTGGGGCGGGTGGAGGAGAAGACGGAGTGGCGGGCGACGGCAGAGGCTGCGTCGAGATCTCCAGCGCGGATGAGGGATTGGACACGGTTGTGGAGGCTGAGGCGTGGGCCAACAAGAGCAGAGGTGGAGTCAGGGAGGCGAGGAGCGTTTGGGTCACGAGGTTGAGAGTGGTGAGGAGGAGGACGGATGGCGTTAAGGGGAGGCTCGATGCGGAGACGGCGTTTGCGACGACGGCGTTCGGCGGCGGCTTCTTCGGCTGAGGAAAAGGCGAATGATCGAGATTGGGAGATGAGATGAAGAGGATGATTGTGGAGGAGAGAGGAGGAGGTACGGCGGAGGGAGCGGAGGAGGAGGAGGCGGTATAGTGTCATTGTTTTGGTTTGAGAAAAAGAACAAATGTGCACTCTCTATTGTCTTTATAACTTAAACCCTACCTCACTTAGGTCTCACTACTTCAAAATAATAATTAATTACCTTCTATTTATTTTTTCTAAAAAGTTAAACATAATTGAAAAAAATGAATGATAAATGATATAATAATAGTATAAAAAATTCTTACGCTATATATCTTTTTTCTCATTTTAATTTGTTACATATTAAACATTGAATAATATAAGAGGAATGATAATAACATGTCTTGCACTTAATGGATCATTGAAAAGGATTTGGGTGAAGTGTCCACACCCTAAACCCTAGATACAAGATATTTGCTCCATTTTCCTAGAGACCCCCTCTATTCATTTTCTAGTTTTTGTCGTAATTTGTAGATACTCAATATAATTCAAAAGCATGTTTTTTGTTGGATTTGGTTTATTTTATTCATTTTAATAAAACTTAACTAATTACCATCGAATTTACTAGATGAGATTTTTTCCAACAAAAAATGCATTTTTTGAAAGAAAATAGCATTTTGTTACTAACTGGAATCGAAATAATTTAAAATTTCCAAAATAAATATCCTTCAGACTATTCAATCATGTAATTGGAGTCATATTTACATTAAAAATGTATACTTTCACACTTATCATACAGTCAAATGAAGAAACACCTCTTTACCTCCTCCCCTATTTACAACCATGATTTAAGGAAAGGGAACTAAACAATGATGATAATGTCCCACCAATCAATATGATGTTATATTCACCAAAATCTATCTCATGCCATTTGATTTGTGACAATTTCAAAAGTTGACTAAAGACTAGTCTGGTTTAGCTGCTGCTGCTGCTGCTGATATGGATCAATCCAACATTTGTCCATCTTTGCAGCTTCTCTCCACCTTTTCTCAAAAACCTTCATTTCATTGTACGACTGCATCCTAACCTGCATGCATGTATAACAAAGTACCAATGCATTCATTGTTTTATCATTCATACTTACTTTGGGTCCATACTTGTTTTATATCCACGGCTCTTAATTATAACCATACTTACTTTCGGTCTATCACTATCTCTATCTGAAGAATTTGATGGCGCCTGCAACCAACCCAAAGGACAAACCCTTGTTAATTAATTAGATAGTTAGTTAGTCAAAACAAATGCAGGGAATTGTGTTATTGCTATCCTTAAGTTACATACTACATATAAAAATAAGACCACTTGCCTCATTACCATTTGAGCCACCAAGAGTAGGCAGACCCAAATGAACTATGTACTCCGAATCAACCACACCCACATTTCTCATTCGATCCCCCTGAAATATTATTGTTTAGATAAATATGAATAAGTAACAATCCACAGTGGGAGGAATTATTTAACAATGTAATGAATATGCATTCAAACCACCTGAGCACAATAACCAAGCTGCCTATCCAGGCCCCATGAATGGATTAAGTCATTCTGTGCACACAACGAAAGATAAACATTACTGTAATAACAAGAACAAACCATGCTTCCCAATTTTTTAATTTAAATCAAAAAGTTATATCATCATTTTCAACAAGAAATAATTTATCATAATTTTCACAATATGGTTTAGTTCCATGTTGACATGGTTTTCCCTCCTTATCCTTACCTGGATCAAATGCCATACACATTGCCAAGATTTTTTAGAGAACACTGGTGCCATCATTTCCACCCAACTGCAAAGAAATTTCTTTCCATATTAAATAATCAATCCCTATTTAGTAGCACAAATGATCAGAATGAGTTACAAATAATAAAAAAAGTTTAGAGAATAACACAGAATACAAAATGTGCAACTGTTTACCCTATGCAAGGAGGAGCAGTGCTATGGTCATCACACCTTCCACTGCCTTTAAACTTATAATACCTTCTGCATAGAGATATAATAATGCCAAAGCATTGTTAGTATTGTTTGGGAAACAACTTCCACATGTGTTTGAGTGTGCACATATTTTAGGAAATATAACCCGGAAAATGACAAGGAAAAGTGTAATTTTGAAGTTCATTAACAGAATACAGTGTTGGTTATTATGGTGTAATAAGGATGTAGATCTACCAACGCAACACAGTTTTTCACAAGAGTGAGGGAGAAGTAAGGTTAACCTGTGCACTTTTGATCCTGTTTGACGAACTGTCACTGGATGATGTACTTCTGATTTACCAGGATCCAGTGCAGGTTGTGATATCTCAAGTCCTTCTTCTTTAACAATAGACAAATACCTACCAAATAACCAGCAAGTCAATAATCACTGTGTACAACAAAGCTATTATCACTAATTCACATATTATATGTAGGTAATTCAAATAAAAGAGTAAGAATTTTGTATTAAAAGTATCGTCTATAAAAAGTTGAATTTTACAAGACTGTAGGGGCTTACCTTTTTGGGTCAAAATTGTCAACAAGAAGGTCCTCGTCCCAGAGAAATATATAATTGTATACAGCAACTATGTCTGGATGCAAAAATCGTTTCGCAAACCACCTATACCATCACAAGGCATTATTTTGTGCAATAATTACACACGAATTTAATATTCAGAGTGGTAATTTGGGAAAACAAATTGACATATGAGCTGATTATACCATTTTGTTTGATTGATAGCAGATACATGTATGGCATGATTACTCCAAGCCAAATTCTTCCATCCATCCAAAAAACCATCATAATGAAAAAGCATCACAACAAAATCACTTGGAGGGAACTGCCATCAGAAATATGACTCAGCAGATATAATATTATGAGCATTAGATCAAACTCAAACTGTATAAGTGAAGCAACTATCACCTTTTCAACAATTCTGTTGACAATTTCTTTCTGTTTAACTCCTACAGCTATAGCCAACAAATTCAATGGGCGCTTTGAAATTCTCTGAAACAAAAAGGATTGCAAAAGAAGTGTCAAAAAATGTATAAGAAAAAGTAGGAGTACAGAAAGAAAATTAAAAGTATATGTTGTCAAAGCTATAAAATGTGTCAGATTTTAACTTGTCCAAAATACATGAGTAGAATTTAGCACACACTTCACTTACGCTTTTTATACCAGAGTCCCACAAGGGACGCATTTCCAAGTCGGATGTTTTAGCAACAATTCCTTCAGGCAATGGCTCACTTCCAGTAGGCCAGCATTGTCTCTAATAAGGAAATGGAAACAAGAAGAGAATTAGAGGTAATTAATTACAAGTCATATAAAAATAATCTCATTCCCCCAAAATGACAAACCTCGCATGCACTGGGTTTTGTATAAATTAGTCCCCATCGTGCTAATCTCTGCATGTGCAATGCCCACAAAATTTTCTAGTCAAAGCTCAAATACCCATGTACTTGTATAAAATAAATATTGTGGAAAACATAAGATTAGTTAAGAATTCAACACATTATTAACGTGAAACCATTTGTTCACAAGAAAGGGTAGGTAACTGAAAGCAATCAAATTCATGTGAGAGTAACTCTTCAAGTCCAACTCTTGACCTTGAATTCCAACATCTTTTTTATGATTGTTAATTTTTATACTTTTTATTTATTACATATATTTCATTACCATTTTTTTTATGGATACAATGTAGTACTTTTTTATTAACTTGAGGAAGTTACTTACATCAATGCATACTTTAAAATAAAAAATATTGAAATTAAACTTGAGTTACTTGAGGCATATGTGAAAGATGTTTATTTGAATTCTTAAGATCTCCATACAAAAAATATGTGTCAAGTAACTCAAGTTTGAATTTCAATATTTTTATTTTGAAGTGTGTTATTGGTAGTAAGTAACTTCCTCATTTAAATTAAGTTAATAAAAAAAATACTAAATTTGTATCAATAAAAAATGGTAATAAAATCTATGTGATAAATAAAAAGTATAAAAATTAACAATTATAAGAAAAAAACAAGTTTAATAAAGCAATAAACATAGTAACAAAAAATCAAGATAAGAATAAAATTATATCATATTAGAAATTAAAAGAATGAAAAAAACAAATAAATATATTATTTAACTACATCTAGCATAAGACAGTATGGTGAAAAAAATGTAGTGTGATTTGTGAAGATAGTTTTGAATCTTATAATTTTTGTAAACAATATGAAGCAGCAAATAAAGGGTATGAAATACATGATTGTGTTGATGCATGCTCCAAAGAATAGATACCAAGCAGCATTATATTATGATACTATAACTACAGTATAGTTTTTGAAAATGAAAAAGTTGTTGGGGATAGAAATACATACTTGCTTGTATTCCTTGGCAGTGAATGAATAGCCGACAAAGTAAGCACCACAAATCAAAGAAACCATTATAAGGAAACTCCAAAGAAACAACCTATTCTTCAGGTCAGGAAAAACAGAACCCTGACAAAGATAAAGATATTATAATAACTTGAAAAAGTATTGCAGTTCCATAAACTAGAAGGGGATTCAGAGAACATTTATTATCCGAATAACATGAACATGAACTTACAGTTACAAAATTCACTTACAGTTACAAAATGGAAAGGCTTCATTTGATGTAGTGTTGTAAGAGAAGAAGGCAAAGCATAAAGGGTTGCAAGTACATAAGACAATGAATGAAAAGGGAATAAAAAGGAGAAGTGAGAAGAGAAAGTTTGTAGGGGTAACAAAGGAAGGAAGGAACAATCAAAAAGAAAGTAAGAAAGAAAGGAAGGTGAGAGAAGAAGAGACCAAATAGGATTAAAGTCTCCAATTCAACCTATATTCCAAAACGACATCGTACCTTTGTCTCCTAATTAAAGGAATATGGAATTAAATTTAATATTTTTTTACTACTGGTAAAAGGGTAAAAGCACAGTACAAGCTAGGAAAAGCAAAGTATGATCCAATTAGAGAATATTATTTGGGGCAAACGCAACGAATATGGTGCGAGAATAGTAGATAAACATAATAATTGTTATGTTTATCTAAACCATGAAGTGTATATCTTTATTGTACAGTTGAATTAGATTAAATTGTTATATAATCATAAACATGAACTTAAACTGGAAAGGAATATTATTAGATTTGTTGTATTTTTATTTATGAGAGTGGTGAGCTGAATGGGCCCAAAGGCCCAATATTTGAGATTAGAACCCTAGGCAACCCTCTCTCTCTCTTTCCACATCTCACAGACTCGCACCCAATTCTCTCACCTCTCTCTCTCTCTCTCCCTCTCTCTCTCGTATCAGGTTCACTGCTCACTCTTCAATCGTTACTGCTTCTTCTTATATGCAATCCAACCACTAACCCAATTTTAATCTCCTTTCTTTTATGCCAATTTTGTTTTCTTTTTTCGATCTGTATTTACATCATATATATTGTATTATTGATTCGTAGCTGATTGATTTTACAGATTAAGTTCTGTCTCTATTGCTTTATAATTGGCTATATCAATAATCTATTTGTTTTATTAGGCTAGTTAAGCTGATTTAGTTATTTATTTTGTGGATTTGATAGAATGAGTACTGAGTGGACATAAATTAATGTTGATTCCTACTTATTTCAGTTTTGGTGCAATGGGAAGGAAAAAGACAGAGGATGCAATATCATCTGCAAAGGCTAAAGCAGGTGGCAAGGATACTACTAAGAAGGAAAAGTTTTCTGTATCTGCCATGCTAGCCGGTATGGATGAAAAACCTGATAAACCCAAAAAGGTTGCTTCTTCATCTACCAAGCTCAAGTTCAAGTCTGCCCCAAAAGCTTCCGTATACACTGATGGCATTGATCTTCCCCCCTCTGATGATGAAGAAGATGAAGATCTCTTGGAACAGGAACAACAACAACAACAAAACAATACATCCAAACGGCCTGATGTCAAACAACTTGAGGTATCTATTGCCGAAAAGGAGTTGAAGAAGCGTGAAAAGAAGGACATTTTAGCTGCCTACGCTGTTCAGCAGGCAAAGAAGGAAGCTCTTAAGGATGATCATGATGCTTTCACTGTGGTCATCGGAAGCAGAACTTCTGTCCTTGATGGAGAAGATGATGCTGATGCTAATGTCAAAGATATAGCCATAGACAATTTCTCTGTCTCTGCTCGGGGTAAAGAACTCATGAAGAATGCTTCAGTCAGGATATCTCATGGGAAGAGGTATGGTTTGGTTGGGCCCAACGGAAAGGGCAAATCCACCCTACTCAAGCTTCTTGCTTGGAGGAAGATACCAGTGCCTAAGAATATTGATGTCCTTCTGGTTGAGCAGGAGGTTGTTGGTGATGATAAAACAGCGCTTGAAGCTGTTGTTTCAGCTAATGAAGAACTTGTTAAAATTCGACAAGAAGTTGCTTCTCTGCAAAGTGAAACTAATGTTGAAGGAAGCGTAGACAAAGATAATAATGCTGAGGAAGATGATGCAGGAGAGAAGCTAGCTGAGCTCTATGAGAAATTACAGCTGATGGGATCTGATGCTGCTGAAGCTCAGGCATCAAAGATCTTGGCTGGTCTGGGTTTTACAAAGGATATGCAGGTCCGTCCTACGAAATCCTTCAGCGGTGGTTGGAGGATGAGAATTTCTTTAGCTCGAGCACTTTTTGTGCAGCCAACTCTACTATTGCTTGATGAACCCACAAATCATCTTGACTTGAGAGCTGTTCTCTGGTTAGAGGAGTACTTGAGCCATTGGAAGAAGAGTTTGGTGGTTGTCTCACATGATAAAGATTTCCTCAATACAGTTTGCTCTGAGATTATTCATCTGCATGATTTGAAACTCCATGTCTATCGTGGAAATTTTGATTCTTTTGAGAGTGGGTATGAACAGCGTCGTAAAGAGATGAATAAGAAATATGAGGTTTATGACAAGCAATTGAAAGCAGCTAAAAGGAGTGGAAACCGTACTCAGCAAGAAAAGGTGAAGGATCGAGCTAAGTTTGCAGCAGCCAAGGAAGCATCTAAAAGCAAGGGGAAAGGAAAGGTTGATGAGGATGATGCTCTGCAAGAGGCGCCACGGAAATGGAGGGACTACAGTGTTGAGTTCCACTTTCCTGAACCTACTGAGCTCACACCTCCACTTTTGCAGCTTATTGAAGTGAGCTTCAGCTACCCGAATCGGGAGGATTTTAGACTCTCAAATGTTGATGTTGGCATTGATATGGGGACTCGTGTTGCCATTGTTGGTCCTAATGGAGCTGGAAAGTCAACACTGTTGAATCTTCTAGCTGGTGATTTGGATCCAAGTGAGGGTGAAGTTCGAAGGAGTCAGAAGTTGAGAATAGGAAGATATTCCCAACACTTTGTGGACCTTCTAACGATGGATGAAACACCTGTTCAGTATCTTCTTCGTCTCCATCCTGACCAGGAGGGACTTAGCAAGCAGGAGGCTGTCCGAGCTAAACTCGGTAAGTTTGGATTACCTAGTCATAACCATCTTACCCCTATTGCCAAACTGTCTGGAGGGCAGAAATCTCGTGTTGTCTTCACGTCGATATCCATGTCAAAACCCCACATTTTATTGTTAGATGAACCCACAAATCATCTAGATATGCAGAGTATCGATGCATTGGCTGATGCACTGGATGAATTCACTGGTGGAGTTGTTCTTGTGAGTCATGATTCTAGATTGATATCACGTGTATGTGATGATGAAGAGAGGAGTCAAATCTGGGTTGTTGAAGATGGTACTTGCAGAACTTTCCCTGGAACATTTGATGATTACAAGAATGAGTTGTTGAGAGAAATTAAAGCTGAAGTTGAGGATTGAGTTTCCATATGTGACAACATTATCCCCTATCTATACACTTGCTGAAAAAGATGAATTGCATCCTTTAGATGCTAGCTCTAGTCCCTTTTTATTCATCTTATATTCTATCAAACTGAGTATGTTTATTTTATTTATGTTGCGGGAATGCTTCAAGTGATACTCAAACTTATGTTTTATCAAATTTCACATGTAATTGAACTGTTATGACTAAATAAGCACTTGAAATGATTTTTGGCTTTTCTAGTAATGCAAATCATGTCATAGTTGTCTGCATTATTTATTTAATTTTAATTAATTAATGTGATGAGTGAATGAACCATTGAACATATATTGTTGCTTCTTCTGCCGTATTCAACATTCTCACAGACACAACAATGTCCGAAAAATCAAGATGACAACTAGCCATATTTACAAATATAATGATGACTTCACACAACCATAAACCCGAAGTGAGAATGATGCTGGGGTCGTAGATTAAGCAGTTCTCAACTTTTACTACTGTAATCCAACAAAGCTAAGAAATCCAACTACAAATAACCTCGTCCATTAAGTGTGTGTTCGACGCATCTAAGTGCATGTTTAAAGCCCCAATATCAGTAGAAGGCTGAAAACTTATGATGCACAACCTATTGAAGGAATAAAATTTGTATTTCATGTACGTGTATTTTTACACACCCACATGGCCTCGCTATTTCTAAGATAATCTAACAATTCAAAAACAAAACTTCATTATCAAAGCCTGATTGATTGTCCAGACATTTAGTACTTCACAAATATATATTTTTTTTTTAAATCAAGATACCATACAATCTATGCACATTATATAAATTTATGATAAAAAACATTTGAAATTGATTCAATATAAACCTATTAATACATAACTAGAGCTTATAAGTCAATATTTTTATAAAAGCTCCCTAATTAAACAATGCTACTGGACTTTTTTAGTGCGTTTAGCATGGATGATAAAAATACATACCCCATGAACATCCACAATAGTTCCATTGGTGAATACCCACAATATTTTATATATTATAATTTTTGTATTATTTTGAGATTATGTATAATATTTTTTTATTATTTCATAATGAATTTTAATTAGAACATTATTATATCATATAACAATATATGGTACCTACCACATGCATGAGTCCAACAAATACATGTGACATGGGTATGTAAGCACTGCCCACACCCATCCCAGCCTACTTGGAAGCCCCAGGGAAAAGTGCACACCAACCAACATCAACTGAGGAGAATGTATGAGCTTATATAAGAGTACTCGAACAATTAAAGTACACAAATTAGATCTCGAGATGGTACAGACAAGTAAAAGAGTACTCAATAAAATCCAGAGCAAAAACATTATAGCTAGAATTAGCATCAAACGTAACAAAAATAAAAAAACTTTATTGAAGCTAAACCCTTTACAATCAGATTTCCTTTTGACCAAAGTAGACATTCACCCAACGTAATCAGTCTCTAGCCTGCTTGTGTTGGTGATCGCATAGGCCAACCAAGATGAGGAGGATGCGATCCTGGAGGAGTTGCACATCGGCTAGGAGAGAAGAGGCTTAGTTCTACAAATGTCCCTATTGTTGAAGTAAAATCATTTTCCAATGTCTGAAATGAAATTGATCTGCGCTTTGTTGATTCATCAGAATACATATCATGAGTAGACAGAGCATTTTCCGCAACATTATCTTCGAAGTGACTCTGGATCGCTATAAGAGATACAATATCATTTAGATCTTCATTAAGCTCCTTACATTCTATGTCGTGCAAATTCCCCAAAGCTAATGAATCTGCAATTGGGCGGTACACAAGCATACGCATGCAAACCCAAGCACAACATACAAGCACAAGAAAAGCCAAGAAAACAAAGGCTTCAAACAAAAAATGCCCAGGTCCAGATAAAACAGTTAAACCAAGAAAAATAACCCTCAATGGAAAGAAACCTGAAACTACAAATAGCAATGTATAAACCCTCTTCTGCAAACCCTTATTGATAACCAATTTCAAAATCCGACTACTAAGCCAAAAAAGGTAGGATGTCAGGATGATGACAAAAAGGCCAAGGATAATAGAGCTGAGTAAAGGGTAAGTACAGAGGGCAACATCATCTTCCTTTGCCATTGATCGGGCAACAACTGTTCTTGTAAAATAATGAGGCAGTTTCTTTCCAGAATCATTATTCTTGTCTAACCAAGGACCAATCAAAATAACAAAAAGCTGAAGAATAAACATTGGAAGGCAGTAAAGTAGAATATATCCAGTTGTTTTCATGTTCCATTTTCTGTTCATAATTCCAGTCTCCAACTTCTGTAAGGGCGCCCGAAGGAGAAACACAAGTGTGAGGAAGATGCACGGTTCCGCAAACCCCATATTTGATACAATATAACATTTGCAGACAATTGCCTGCCATTTTAAGTGAAGGATGCGTCTTAACAATGTTAAACGAATAATCTCACCAAGACCCCACCAGATTGCAAGAAGGATAAATGTGATTCTGATGATCCAAGGACCACTAAAATAATTTAGCTGAACAAAACCTTGACAGCAAACACGAGAGCGGAAGTAAAATGAGTAAGCAATACACATCAACCCAAAAAGAATCAAGATGACTACTAGACAAATTGTCACCACACTGAATGCATCAGCAACAAATCTCGTCAGGGGCATTACCCGAATTACAGATTCCACGCATGCTCCCTGACAGCATGGATACAAGAAATCCTCTTGTGCCCGGGCCTTCTTTCCAGAAGGTTGGTATACTTCAAAATTTTGCCAATATTAGTAAATAAGTAATGGTGACTGAACTTAACTCCACATGCATAATCACTCTAGGAAGGTTACTCAACAACACTCCAGATCAATGAAGCACCAATCCATAAGCTCGGAACGACAAAAGCATGTATGGGAATGATTACCAAATTGAAGCACCTATAAGCAAGAAAAAAACATGTAATAATGGAATGACTAAGTGAATGAGTGATGGTTAACATGTTCTAAACAAACTCAGGAGAGACATTTTTTGCAATCATAAAAAGGCTAGCTATTATCTTAGTGAATGCCAGCATGTGAATACACTAATGAGGGAGAAACTAAATTGAAAGTAAAATAATTTGCACAAGCAAAGAAAAACATTAAAGTGAATCTAAGAATTACAGAAAAGTGGGAACACTGCACGCTTGTAACAATGGAATACGAAGGACAGACTAATGAAAAGGAGAGAGATTGAGAAGGAGGAAACAAACCCTAATTGGAATTGGAATTGGAATTGTGATTGAAATTGAGAGAGAGAGAACGAAAGAGAATAATTGTGAATGAAAATGTGATGTGTAAAAAGTGTAAATGTGTAATGTGTGTGAGTGGGACTTTATTATCTTCCTTCCCTATTCCCACGTTTTCAATTATTATCAAGTTGCGAGGGTGGGCCTTCTCTGACCCGGCCCATTTAGGGCCTTCATACATAAGACACTTTGTTTAAGGGAATACAAAAAAGAAACAATATTTATTCCTACAACAATGTTTAAATGAAATTAATATTTCAATTATTAAATCCTCCGTATTCCGTAACTAACGTCGCTTGCAATTGTTCCTTTCATTTCATAAATCAAAATCACATTTTTTTTGTTTAGATCCAGAAATTGGAGAGATCTGACTATGAATACTGCAATTCCAAGATGCAGATCGCTCCTCTTCTTCCTTATCTGCTCCTCTTTACATTTCATCACAGGTTAATTTCATTTCTTCTTCCCGAGTTCTAATCTTTGTATTTTTATTTTCAGGCTTTGATTTCTGCTAATAATTGCTTTCATAAGCAATCTATGCACTGTGTTGTGTTTCTGGGAATAATTGATTCCATTATTTTTATTACTTTGTTTCTAGGTTACCCAAAAATTCTAGCTTCAACTTTCATTCCGTTTTCTATTGTGTAGGAAGCTTGAATTTTTATATTGTTATCTTCATTCAATGCTTTTGCTTTTATCAATTAGCATCACACCACAGCTTAATAATATCAACACATTGTGGAACCTGTTAATGAGTGCCCCTCGCTGGTTAAGGAATACAAAAGAATTAGGCCAGTGTTGGAAGATCCACTTCAGTCCTTTCAATAGGTTAAATTCATCAATTCTTAATACAAAATTTACCCTTTTATTTATTCATATTGAAATTAATGACTATGGTATGGGTCTTACTCTTACCATGGTTTATGGTATCTCTCATTTACCGACACACTGAATAAGTCATACAGTATATATACCATGTGTTGGGTTGGCTTGGCTTTTAAGAAAATCCGATAATAGTAATACAAAAAGTGACTAATCATGTATCCAAATAAACTAAGGATTCAAAAATGCAAACATTGCACTGTAAATTACAGCTTTTAAATTCTTAAATATATTTGAATACACAATTTTTTATTGCATAGTTTCTATCTTAGACTCCTTAACGATCCTTAGGGCACTCATTAGTATTCCATAAACTTTATCTTGTGACCCGATTCTTCTTATATATGTGTGTGTATCTCATGATTGCCCTAGTAACTTTAGTTTCCTTTTCATTGTGATCAGTGGCTTTCCCACAACAGACTCTGAAGAATATCTGATTTTCCCTTTTCGGGTATTTTTCAGGATTTTCTGATGACTTACCTAGTTCTAACGACGCTGCAAAGACTAAAGCTCATGCCCACAGCACTAGTCCTATAATTCTCATTGTATTAATTGTGCTTGTGGTATTTTCTTTGCTTTCTTTTTTACTTTTTAAGTTGTGGCGGAAGAAGAAAAGAGAAGAGCAATATGCCCGTCTCTTGAAACTGTTTGAAGAAGATGATGAGTTGGAGCTTGAGCTTGGCCTAAGAGACTAACCATTGCAATTTAACATCTTGCAGTCATTGTAATTGAGGTTGGTATTCTGTCCAACTTCAGGCCTTTTATACTTCCTCATTGATCCACACTTCATTTGTGTAAACTAGATTCTAAATACTACATTCTTTTAGTTTTTTTCTTGATCATCATAACTCATAAGAGAGACAATTGAGTTAAAACATTCCTTACATTTATCCTGTTGGAGTTGGAATAAACTCTGCTATTCTGTAAGATGGCAATCCAGGATTTCTCAATCCTTTTGCAAAAATACAATATTTTTTCATGCAAGAAGTATAGTTTCGATGTTTGAATTTTAGAAATAATCTTGTCATAATGCCTTTCTTTTGTTGTAGTAGTTTTGTTTTGATCCTTTTAAATGTTCTAATTACAGGTTTAGCTGAGTTTGGTGGTTTTGAAAATTTCTCTTGCATAGCCAAGATGGATATGAGCTCCTATGCTGCTTAGGTTTGGAGTTTTACAGAGGAATCTGCGGTTGGATGTTTGTAATGCTATATTCAATGATTTTTTTTACATAGATATTTATATATCTACATAGTAGATTAAGAGAAGATAAAATTTGCACAAAGAGATTGGACGGTGTCATCTAGAGTATGGAACACCTGAAATTTGTTGACATATGTATTATAGCCTAGTATTGACATGTTGAAGGGAATATGTGTTGTCCATGAATGATTGCTTCGTTTTAATTTGAGAGCATTGCTTTGCTTTCTAAACTAACCTGGATGAGACGAATGAATAAGATATGTATTTTATGTTGTTTATTATAGTATTGGTCTGTATAGTGAAAGGGTCATTGAATTCTTTTTCATGCTTGAATTGTAGTCTGTTATATACGGGAAATGTGTACTACCACACCTTTGTGTAAATTAACTATCATGTTATTTTGAGCCATTGATCAAAATAAAATCAAGCATCATTTTAAAAAGTTAATAAAGTAGGAGTGTCAAATTTATTTCTATCTCAATTTTTTTTCTTCACATTATTAATGGTATATGTATAGAGACACTTCTAAAAACTATACACTTCGAAAAATGTCCTATATTTGATTTACATAAAATAATTACCACAACAATATCTTGGCTTAGTGGCTGCTTGATGATAGCAAGATTACTTGTTTTCATAGTTTACCCTTTAAATTCCAGTACATAAAGCTATACATCAACCACTTCCAATGAAAAAAATAAGATATATTGCAATACAGTCAAAGTCACTCCACTTGTTCTACTTATTCGAGAGTTGACAGTCCATGCATATATAGAGATACGCATGTATGTAATCTAATAATCTGGCAAAAACAAAAATAATAATTAAAGAATCTAACAAACTAGGAGTTTGCTACTCGGTATCACCTGAATGTTAGTTAAGACTATAACTTAACAAACTAGAGGTCAATGTTCTAGCCGTTAATACACCAAAGAACAGACATGGGTCAAAGTAAAATAGACAAAATCAAATCAATCTGCTTAAGGAGATTCAGCAGGTGTTTCTGGTGAATAACATCAGTGATGCTAACAACTTGGCTTGAGAAAAATGTTTGATCCACTCTTAACTTATTGGGTTATCTTCCTGTCTTGGCGCGTTTCATTCCAGTACTGTTGAAAGGAGACATGCTTGGACTCATACTCGGGCTCATGCTTGGACTTTCCTCCCTCAGAGTACCATTGAGCATAGCTAACTCTCTCAGTTGCTGCTTCTTATAGTGATCAAGGGATTCATCCTGGCAGATGGAAAAAAATTAGCAGGACTAGTGTGTTGTGTGTCTGAGTGTGTGTGCCACTAATGAAATTAAGCGCAACTATATATCCTTACCACAGGCTTCAGAAGATTTTCCAGTATTGCCACAGCATGATCCAACCGAGCATTGATTATATCCTCAGGAAACTCTGCCTCCACCAACACATGCAATGGCTCTTTAAGGTGCTCATATCCCGGTTTATCTTTAAGCTTTTCTTCCTAATAATGAAAATTTAGGATAGTTGAAATACACATCGTGAGAGATAACATGTGTGTGAGTAGTTCACTTCATAGATATATATTGTTAGTAATTGCATAAATTAGGAGAAAATCAAATACAAAACCCAAATACATATGTGTGTGTTTGTGACATAAGTTTGTGCATGTCAGTTGGGGAAAAATTTCACCTGAGTATTAGGAAATCACTAATAAAAAGAATGAAAATCAAATTAAGTATTATACAATTCCTCAAAGTGTATATCTATATATGAACTATACCTTGATAGAATCCTTGACAGAACCACAGCCTCTGATGTAAACCCTACATTCTGTCATGGCTTCCACTCTTTTCAAGGAGTTCCCGCGGGGTCCAAGAATTCGACCAACGAAATTATACTGCTGAGATTTGAAAGAAAAAGAAAAGACTAGTAAAAAATTGAAAATAAAAAAGTGATGTAAAGTGGAGGTGTAACTGTGTAAGAAGATGGTTTGAGTTACATTTGGATATTTGTGTAGAGGGACATCTAGGCGGATAACTTTCTTGACGACAGGAGTAGTCGGAATTGGTTGAAATGATGGCATTCTTTGTCGATTTCCATTGTCCTGCATTAAAAAATAGAGTGATGATGTAATAGATATTAATGAGGTTGATGAAATAAAATATGAAGAAACATTACCTCTATTGGTCTAATATGTGGATGTTGAGGTAAGGAGGTGAATGGAGTGTGTGGATCAAACAATTTGTGATTGGGGGGGAGTGATAGCCGTGTGATTTCTGAGTGGAAAGAATAGAAATGATTTAAAAGTATAGAATAAGTAATAATTAGAAAATAGAAAGAAGATGAATGAAAGATTGAACCTTGAGTTAAGAGGGAGGTACATAGTGGGAGAAGTTGGAGAAATGGTGCCAACTTTTGTCTCTCTGCGACTAGTTCACTCAAATATCTGTAATTGATGATAACATTGAAATATGAATTGATGATTATAACATTGAAATATGAATTGATGATAATAAGTTTGAATAAAAGAGGATGATACCTTTGACGATCTGAGATGGGTGTGATAGGAGAAGGAGGGTAATGGAAATAACTACTCACATTCCTCTCTCCCATATTACAGAGATTGAGATTCAGATTCAAAAGGAAGAAGAGGGTTGCTTAATTCTTATATTTAGGGTTTAATCACTCACTCACTCACTCACTCACCTCCACAACATGGAAACAACACACTCTTTTATTATATAATTATTATTCTTTCTAATTCTAATCTAATCTAACGCCAGGGATGAACATGTGTGTCTTGTAGGAAGAAATTTAATTAAATGAAAGAAAAGCAGTAGAAAATAAGACGATAACTTTATTTTTAGGTATAATTGAAAATTAGAGTAAAATGAGACAAAGAAAATGCACATTTATATATAACGTGTTAGTATGATGTAAGTGCACTCATTATTTATATATATAATTACGTAGGATATATAATTTTTAAATTTTAAATTATATAATTAAATAATTAATCATTAATGAGCCTAAAAGAAAATATAAGTGCGAATTCTAAATATTGGAGTGTAATTAAAAGTGATTTATAATATATATATTTGAAGAAACGTGGAGAGAAAGCGCAAAACGCATTCGTATATATCAATAGGGTTTTTGTGTGTGTTGAATTAGGGCTGAATCAGTCTCTCTTGATGTTGATTTGGGTGATTTTGAGTCGGAAAAGTGATAATCTAGGGTTTTGATTAAGAAAGAAAGATGAAGGGTGGTGCGATGGATCGGACGAAGGTGGTGTTACGGCACTTGCCTCCTTCCCTTTCTGAATCTGCTCTTTCTCAACAAATTGACGCCGTCTTCTCTGGTCGTTACAATTGGCTCTCTTTCCGTCCTGCCAAATTCAGGTACCTTCATATTTCCCGATTCATATTAATATTAATATTAATTTAATAATAATTGTTATTTTCAGAAGCCAGAAGCATGTATCCTATTCTAGAGCCTACATTCAGTTCAAGAGTCCAGATGACGTTTTAGATTTTGCTGATTTCTTTAACGCTCACGTCTTCGTTAATGAAAAAGGTTCTCACTTCAAACTCATTGTTGAATATGCTCCTTCACAACGTGTTCCAATTCACCGTTCTAAAAAGGATGCTCGTGATGGAACCATTTTCAAAGGTACCTACCCACCCCCATAAACACACAATTAAATAATTATATATTCTACTTTTTGTTAAATAATTATAATTATTTTCTTCTTAACATTTAGATTCTGAGTATCTGGAATTCCTTGACCATCTCGCCAAGCCTGTTGAGAATCTTCCGAGTGCTGAGATACAGTTGGAGAAGAGGGAAGCAGAACGATCTGGTTAGTCCATTACTGTAATCTTGCTCTAAATTTTAAGGTTAAATTAGTCTAGAGTACACAGACTAAAATATACATCAATATAATTTGCAGGTGCTGCAAAGGATATTCCTATAGTTACCCCACTCATGGACTTTGTGCGCCAGAAAAGAGCTGCCAAGGGACCTCGGGTATTTTTTGCATTGGATTAATTCATTATCTTTTAAAGAAATATGTTTGCCGTCACTTGTCATCTCATCTCTTGTGTGCGTATGGATGTGTGCATGGTTTTGCTTCCGTAATGTATATGATGTTTGTGCAGAGATCAATTTCTAATGGAAAAGTGAGTAGGAAAGCTGGCACATTGTCAAATGGGACTTCTAGCTCTGCTACATCAAGACGAGGTTCTGGAAAAAAGAGGGTTCCCAATACAATGGTATCTTGCTAATAACTTTAATTTGTTTGCGAGTGTAATGGATGAAAAAGTCTTCATAATTTACCAAGACAAAAATAAATAAATCTTTGGTTTATTCCCCAATTAAGAATAAGAGAGGGCATTGATTCTAGTTTATAGTAGTCTATCTATCCTTTTGTTTCCACTCTGCATTTTGTTTTACTTGCAATGCTAGTTTCGTAAACTTCCCAACCAGTCAATTTTTATTTCAGATGAAACATAGAGAGATGTGGTTGAAAGATGGTCATATTAATTATCAGTTATTCATATTAATATAATATTTTTTAATAAAAAATTAGAATAAAAAACATTTGTTGCTTTTTAAGCTGGAATTGCTTTGCACACAAACATATGAAGTATTAGCTCTTGTTCTTACGTCTTTTTATTTCAACTTGTTCAATTTTTGCCTGTATAATGCACAGTATGTTGCAAGGAACCCAAGCAAAAGTTCAACTATAAAAGACAAATCAACTTACACTTTGGTTCCCAGGCAAGGTGATCATCATCTTTCAAATAAAACCTCAACCGTGGTTTCTTCAGATGGAGCTCAAACACTTGATGAAAATGGTAAGGTTGCTATTTTTATTCAAAATTTAATGTGATCATTTCCTTTTCTCTCTCTGGGTTTTATTTTGTGGCTTGGAGCCATCATTTAAAACCCTATTGATATATATGCTTGGTTTTCTTTTTGGTACTACCAAGGGTATCCCTTCACCCTTTTGGGTAAGGAATTAATCCCTTTCCAGGGATCCAGCAGGGCCTTGGTTTAATGTGATGATTTTATGACCTTTTTTAATGTAACTTTTGATGTTAATATCTCTCACCTTTCTAGTATCTTGAATTGCTATTGTTTTTTATGTTAACTTTTTACGTCCTTTTTAGCTGGAGCATCTGGAAGTAATGATGCCGGGAAGAAGAAAATCCTGCTTCTTAAAGGGAAGGGACGGGAGACAATTACGGTAAGTTTTTTACCTTTATCTTCATAATCCACTTCTATTTTTATGCTTCACATGGTGCAAAAAGATTGATCATGATGCACTTAGATGTGTGAGAAGCAGCCTTTTACTTCCAAGTTTCACTTTTTAAGGTTTTTATGTACCAATAGACAACCCTGACCCATGATTATTAGAAATTCGTATTCAATGTTATTGGAAATGGAAGCAACTTGGAATTATATTATGTTCTGAAAATCACTCCCCTCCCTCTGTTGTCTCTCTTGCTCAGCCACCATGCTTCTTTATGTTGGTAGCTTCAATATTGTCAATTTTTCTTTGATCTTGTCTAGCTTGCATCAATTGAATTCATCTTCAACTGATAATTGTGATTTTATCATTTAAATATAATGAACTTATCATTTTAAGTTTAGCAAGAGGTTGACAAATTCTATTTATGGAGATTACACCATACCACAAATCACTATATTTAAGTATCTTGGATCTTATACAACACGATGGAGAAATTGATAGAGATGTAAACCATAAGATCCGAGCAAGTGGATGAATGGCTATGTGATAGATACCCACTCAAGCTTAAGGGGAACCATTACCGCATAACTATAAGACCTGCAAACTGTAATGTTGTATGTAATTCAATGTTGGACGGTGAAATGTCAACAAGAAAATAAACTCCACGTAGCAAAGATGAGGATGTTGCATTAGATGTGTGGAGTCTTTGGACACATTGGCCAATATAGGATTAGAAAAGAATGCATTCGGGAGAAAGTTTGTGTAGCTCTTATTCTAGAAAAGATGGTAGAATCACGCCATAGGTGGTTTGGACATGTGTGGAGGAGACTGTTAGAAGTCCCGTCAAGCAGAGTTGCTCAAACAGATGTTAATCCAATTGATAGAGGAAGAAGAAGACACAGAAAAACCATAGGTGAAACGATTAAGAAAATTTTACATATCAATGCTTTGTCAATGAACATTATTATGATAGAACATTATGATGCCGTTCGATACATCTAGCCGATCCCACCTAGAAGGATTATGGCTTGGTTGTTGTTGTTATTGAAGTTGCACTTTAATTTGTTCCTTCTTAACAAAATAACATGCAAATTTCCTGGAGGGTAGTAATCTGGTAATAATTTCATTGGTTAGTGAAATTGTGGATAAACATTAGTTTTATTGTTACCATTCTAATGACAGTCAGAAAAATCGAAGTTTAATATGATACAAGCTACTGGTACGACATTATATATGCAATGAATAAATAAAAGGTCCGTGTGCATTACTGAATGCACCAAGAAATGAAGGTATGGTAATGCAAATGATTTAAGATGTATAATAATACTTGCTAATTAAGCATGAAGAGACTGACAAGATTTGATTCCTATAGTTTGCTGACATATTGCTACCGGGTATATGAAATGTGATGATCATTAATTCTATATAAATTTTGGCATGGATTGTATTAGTTCTTTGCCAGTATCTTTGGTAGATTCATCTTGTAGGATTACGTTATGACTGCAGTTCTGCTAAGAGTCTATTTTGCTTTTGTTTGTTTTTTGTTATGCAGATATCTGACTTTGACAGCATGTCACAGCATAAAAGCGTAACATCTTCAGCTAAAACAGCTCCTAATTCAACAGCTCTGAAGCGGAATCAACGGCCTGAAGGTAGTGGAAGGATTATCAGAAGAATACTCTCAAACAAAGATTTGCATCAAAGTCAGTCTTCTGGGCCACATTCTGAGCAGCAAATTCAAGCATCCAATCTCGAAAAGGAAAAACAACAACCTCGCTCCTTACATGTTCCGACGATTTTGAAGAGCAGTAACGGGACACCAGACAATAGGATTGGTGTGCATGATTTACATGTTTCAAGTGAGAGGCAGGAGAGACGTGTTAGACATAGGGATAGACCTGATCGTGGTATATGGACAAATCGCTCCAATGGAGGTGATGATGCTTTGTCATTGTCTGCATCCTCTCAAGCAGGTACTTTGGAAGGTACATGCTTTATTTTACCTATGATTTGTAATTGTGGGTGAACCCTTTGTGCTTGTGAAAAAAGGGGGAGGGGAGAGCACCAGTAGCTATGATGCTCGTAATAATACCCTTGGAAAATTTATTACAGCCTGCTTGTAAATTTTAATAATACCAGTGCCTATGATGCTCATAACAATTTGGAATTTTTACATGTATTATATATGAAACAGGAGGTAAAGCAGAGCTGAAACATGACATGCCAAATGCAGGAGGTGGGGAGCTAAAATCACTTGGAAGTGGCCGTGCCAGTCATTCATCAGAAAATGGTTGGTTTTTGAAAACATAAACTTGGATATTTTTATGCTTGCATTTAGGTTTTCTTAGCTGACCTCGCTTAGTGAGATCAAGGCTGGTTGTTGTATTTAGTTTGATTTCTACTTAAATTTCATTGCTATGTATATTTAGGTTTCAGTAAGCATTTTGGTCGCCGTGGTCCACCACATGGGGTGAAGGATGTTGATGATGGCAATTCACTTTCAAGTGAGGGGAAGCCTCCTAGAAGAATTAGTGGCTCTGCTTATGGTTCCCATGAGGTACCAAAGTTTGATTTCTGCATGGCCATACAGCATATTTCTTTTCTGGTTCAATAATTGGTCATTATCTCTCCTTTAAATTGCAGAAACAAGTTTGGGTTCAAAAAGCAAGTTCTGGGACCTAGGATATTTAAATTGGTGAGACACATTCTCTTAATTAGGCCTGTAGTTGCATAGCTTGGAAAGATATTTCTTGATGAACCATAATTAGGACTTACCTAACTGATATTCTTTATGACCTGACACTTCTTTCTGCGTGGCATTGACAATTTAGGATAATATTTATGATTATGAGTTCATTTTTCTATACATCTAGTTATCATTGTTTTTTGTGTGTACTATACTATTACAATATCTAATCATTTACATTAATGTCAGTTTTGTGAAATTTTGTTTGAACTGTGACTGTGAAGTAGTTTTGCAGATGTTTTTTAATGGGCATGTCACAATGTGGGTGAAATACTTCTGGTTGACTTTCTTTTAATCTCTCCCTAGTTGCATAGGTTCTGGTGCATTTTCCTGCTCTTTTTATAGTGACCCTTCACTTTTTTAACCTTCCGTAATACTAATTGAAATGAATTTATCATGATGTTTATTGACCCAATATGGAAAATCTTTGTTGTGCTCTACTCTGCTCAAACTAGTCGCACTTGCTTTTCTTGTACTTCTGTATTAAGTTTGATGGTTTTTGCCTTTTGCAGTGGTAAGCTCTCTGACTTACAATTTTGGAGCACCCATTTGCTAGCTGCCCGATTCTGTCTCTTTTTGGTTGACAGATACTTATAAGTAAATGAGCATGGTAAAAAAAAATTCTTTTGCAAGAGAGGCAAGTACTGTGATCCATTTGAGTTGACTTAAAATATTCAGACATGGCTTCACTGAAGATGGCTCGGATAAGAGAGAAATGAAAAGAATGGTATTAAAATTCATGGTCTCCCTTTTACGATGCGTGTTTGAAGAATTATGGATAGATTTGCATAGGATGGCAAGTTGACTGGGTTTATACACTATTTTCTTCACTAGGTTAAGTGTTAATATGAATCCGTTACTTATTCTTATATATATGTGTGTGCAATACAAGTGGGCACTTGCTTATGATCCTAGATAATTTTGGGACTACCTCCTGCTCATTACTTTGATGGAATACTCCATTTTTACATGGATGGCCGTGCAGGTTCTGTTGACAGTGGAGTTTCTTGTAGAGTTCAGGGTTGGAAATACAATAGACGGCGTGGTTACTACTAAAGAAATAATGTCTTGCAGGAATTTATTACTGTGTGGATAGTGATGATTAGGCTCTAAATATCATTGTAGAAACAGTGTGGTGTTGCACTTCTCATCATAACATCTGTTACATTAGTGGTTCTTGAATCGTATGGTCTAAAATATCAGGAATTACATTATAATTTTATTTAATGCTTTTCGTTTCCTTGTTGATTTTAGATGCCTTCCATTTTTTTTTTGAAAGGAAGGAAAAAAAACTTGTTTTTAAGTAAAAATAGAGTAAGTGGTCCATGACTAGGAGAGGAGGAAAAGATGCATAGTATTAGTAGTATAATGAATATACATAACACAGTTAGAGCTGTTTTAGTCCAGAGAGAAAGAAACAAATCTCATGGCATCTGCTACTTCTCATTGTGCATAAATCCCTTCTTTGATGAATTAAGTGAGACCTAGTGTCAACTTCTCTTCAACTCTCACTTACTATACATGGCACTGCATTTTTGGTATCACTCTTCATCCAAAATATGTTTTTAAGTCAACCACACAAATTAATGTCAAGTATGATTTTAAAAAATAATTATATGAATAAATACGGTACCAATATCATACTAGTGAAAACAAATACATTACAATAGAATCATATCCAATGACATGTGTGCTTGGTTAGCTAAATGCTATCCGAGCCCGTGGAGTTAAATTATAAGAATACATTATTATTATTAAGGAAAGGATAATCACATTCCTGAAAGTTCAAAAAATGAAGTATATAGTGTTGAAAAGGCTCACTAGTGACAATAGTGTTGGGTTTTGTTTGCAACCCGGAACCCAGCATTTTAGTATTTTATTATATATTCATTCAACGCATTACTCAAAAATCATAACCCATAACCTCATCTCTTCTCTTCTATTCTCTCTCTCTCTCTCTCTCTCTCTGTTATATTTGTATTACTACTAGGGTTTAGGGTTTGATGGCTTGTTCAAGCGCCCAATTACACGGTCTCGGCACCATCTTCCTCGGCCACAGACTGAACCCCAACCCCTTCCCTCGTTCCTCATCTCTCAAGCTCAACCCTACTCGCCGCCCTCTCAGGGTCGTCAATGAGAAAGTCGTCGGCATCGATTTGGGTACCACCAATTCAGCTGTCGCCGCCATGGAAGGTGGCAAACCCATTATCATAACCAACTCCGAGGGACAGAGAACCACACCGTCGGTAGTGGCGTACACCAAGAATGGTGACAGGCTGGTTGGTCAAATAGCGAAGCGTCAAGCAGTGGTGAACCCAGAGAACACATTCTTCTCAGTAAAGAGATTCATTGGTAGTACCATGTCTGAAGTCGATGAAGAGTCCAAACAGGTTTCATATACAGTCTCTCGCGATACTAATGGTAATGTCAAAATTCATGCTCCTGCTATTGGAAAACAATTCGCAGCCGAAGAAATTTCTGCTCAGGTTTAACTCTTTCTCTTTCTTATTATAATCTATTCATTCTCTTTCTTGTTATAATCTATTCATTCTCTTTCTTATTATAATCTATTCATTCTCTTTCTTATTATAATCTATTCTTATCTTCAACTCGCTCTGTTTGTTAGGTGTTGAGGAAGCTTGTTGATGATGCTTCAAAGTTTTTGAATGATAAAGTCACTAAAGCTGTTGTCACTGTTCCTGCATATTTTAATGATTCTCAAAGGACTGCTACTAAGGATGCTGGTCGTATTGCCGGTTTAGACGTTCTTCGTATTATCAATGAACCCACTGCTGCTTCCCTCGCTTATGGTTTTGAAAGGAAAAACAATGAGACCATCTTGGTTTTTGACCTTGGAGGTGGTACTTTTGATGTCTCAGGTATATTCTTCTCACTGAATTTTCCATTGCCATATTCTTGTATTTACTCCTATATTTCATCATTTTTAATTCACTTCATTTTAGTACTTGAGGTTGGTGATGGAGTGTTTGAAGTTCTCTCTACTTCTGGAGATACACACTTGGGTGGTGATGACTTTGACAAGGTTTCAATTCTATTCTCTTGTTTTAATATGCTTATATCTTTTGATTACCGTGTCTTTTGCTAACTGTATCATCTGTTGACGGTAGAGAATTGTGGACTGGTTAGCTTCCAACTTCAAGAGAGATGAGGGCATCAGTCTTCTAAAAGATAAACAAGCTCTTCAGCGCCTTACCGAGGCAGCAGAGAAAGCCAAAATGGAGCTCTCATCATTGACTCAGACCAACATAAGGTATTTACATTGCCACAATGCAATTTATGCCAAATACATTAGTTTTTTAGTGTTTTTTTTTAAGTTTGTGCAAACAACTAAGTTGTAAATGTGTTTGTTTTCAGTTTACCATTCATAACTGCTACATCAGATGGCCCCAAGCATATTGAGACCACCCTGACAAGGGCTAAGTTTGAGGAGTTATGTTCAGATCTTCTTGACAGGTAATGATGATTGAATCTAACTTTTACTGCACCAAACTTAAATGAGTTACAATATTGTTAGTAAGTGAACATGATTTTGCTCACTCTTTGAGTCTCCTTCTAAAGCTAAACAAAAATACTCGAGTATAATAATAGTATACTTGTATCAATCTGTTTCAGGCTCAAGAAACCCGTTGAAAACTCATTGAGGGATGCAAAACTCTCATTTAACGATCTTGACGAGGTGATACTTGTGGGTGGATCAACACGTATCCCTTCTGTTCAGGAGCTTGTGAAGAAGCTGACTGGGAAGGACCCCAATGTCACTGTCAACCCAGATGAAGTGGTTGCCCTTGGAGCTGCTGTTCAGGTGGGAACTTTAGCAAATTTGGGGAATTGTTTAATTTCATATAGGGAAAATTGGGGAGCGGGGGAGATGGGGTGTTGTTTAAATCTCAAGAGTACTGCACATGAAAACATTTGTTTTCTTGGGTAGTATATTTTGTATGTTGACTAATATTTTTTTGTAAAATTTGAATTGATTTTAGGCCGGTGTCTTGGCTGGAGATGTTAGTAACATTGTGCTGTTGGATGTTACTCCATTATCCATTGGTCTGGAAACTCTAGGTGGTGTAATGACCAAAATTATCCCTCGAAACACTACTCTTCCTACCTCAAAATCAGAGGTTTTCTCAACAGCTGCTGATGGACAAACCAGTGTAGACATCAATGTCCTTCAGGGAGAGAGAGAATTTGTCAGGGACAATAAATCTCTTGGTAGATTCCTCTTGGATGGTATCCCTCCTGCTCCTCGCGGGGTTCCTCAGGTTGAGGTGAAGTTTGACATTGATGCTAATGGCATCCTCTCAGTCACTGCTGTAGACAAGGGTACAGGAAAGAGTCAAGATATTACCATTACCGGTGCTAGCACCTTACCAAGCGATGAGGTATGTTCTATGTCTATGTCATTACTTCTTTAATTACATACATACATATGTATAGAACAGTATTTATATCACAATGAACTCTTAAATGTTGAATGAGACATTTAAAGTAGGAATGTTGAATGATTATTACAATGAACTCTTGCATGTAATTCAGGTACAAAGGATGGTCGATGAGGCTGAGAAATTTGCAAAGGAGGACAAGGAAAAAAGAGATGCCATTGACACGAAGAACCAGGCAGACTCTGTTGTGTACCAGACTGAGAAGCAGTTGAAAGAGCTTGGAGAAAAGATTCCTGGCCCTGTGAAAGAAAAGGTTGAAGCGAAACTGGGAGAGCTTAAAGATGCGATTTCTGGTGATAACACCCAAACTATTAAGGATGCCTTGGCTGCCCTTAACCAGGAAGTTATGCAGCTTGGTCAGTCACTATACAACCAGCCAGGAACACCAGGTGCAGGACCTACACCACCTGGTGCTGATGCAGCTCCAGGTGCTTCAAAATCATCAGGCGAAGGACCCGATGGGGATGTGATTGATGCCGATTTTACCGACTCCAAATGAGTTTAGTCATAGAGATTATAATAATCCAATAGCAATTTTTAGTGATTTTTTGTCATTTTGGAGTGGGCATCTGCTTCCACTAAAGAATTAGACACGTTTTTTTATAGGTGATCATTAATGCTCGTGTTGTTGTACCTTGGAAGTTTTGTTAAATACAAGTATCATGGATGGAATTTAATTTATTGGCTGAAAAGTTAGTAAAAGTCTTTGTTCATTCAAGGTAAGAAATTCGGATGACAAATTCTGAGAAAAAAAATGATACTTCTAACCCACTTCGCTTTCATGGAATTTTGAAGTCTTAAATACTAAGATGAAATTATTAATATTTTTAAGACTCAAATCTCTATAGTAGAGTAAGGCATTTGTGTGAGAAAAATATTAGCAATTAGTTATATTCATCTTTCCTATCTTTGGGAAGCTCTGAAAAATACATGTGAGTAATCAACCTTCAAACATGATATAATACTCACTTGAATAATAAATAATTACAAAATATAGGAAGTAGTGGATAAATATTAAATAAGTTCAAATGATATAGCTGTAAAACAACTTAAAATAGAAGAAACAAAAATAATATTTTGCAATGGATCCATTCAAAGAGATGTACAACAACCTTGGGAGATTTGAGAGTCGCACTAAAAACATAAATATCTATTAAAAACTAGTATTTAATATGCAATACAGAGTTGCAAATGCTTTACACATAAATTGAAGTCACAGAACCAATAATTTATCTCTTTTCCTTTTCAAGTCAATGAAATTATTTAATACAGATAAAAAAGCAAGTAGAATAAATTGGTAAAACATTTATATTAACCAAAAAAATGAATGTATTAAATGGTAGCTGTACATATGACATATATACTTAGATGGTTGTATTCTAAAAAATGAATGTATCAAATATCAGTAGCTGTTCTTTGTTGTTGTATGACAAACACAGAAGCTTTTCCAGCAGCATCAGTGGAAGCTAACAAATCTCCCAAGACACCAAGTTCTGGATACTCACTCCATTGTAATAGTCCACATGTTTCAGCACTCTCCACCCCTGCTTGTCTTCCAACTATCACCAAATCATATTCACTCACCAATGATCTTATCTTCAATACTGTTTCAGGTCCATCTTTCACACTCTTCTCTATATATTTCACTTCTCCAACCTTGTGCTTTATCATTATTATCTCATTAAGTAACTCTCTGTCTAACATTCCCTCCCAGTCTTTTACATCACCATTCCTATTTGACTCTGCGAAGATCCTTAACACTGTAAGTCTAACATGAGGGTTTTTCATCATTCTCTTTGCCACAAAAAGAGCCTCTCTATCATCTTTCCCTCCAATAAATAGTAAACAAACAGTGTAAGGTGTCTCTTCTGAGAATATGTGTGTCATTTGTGCCTTCTCAATTAATATTCCTACTGAACATGGAGCTCTTTCCATAATACGATAGTTTAACTCTCTCAATGACTCATCCTCCAACTCTATCAAATTCCCATCCGATGACCATTTCCTATGAAATGGAAGGATTATTAATGATGTTAACTTGTCAAGTGCCAACGTGCAAATGTCATCATACATCATCTCTTGTGGTGAAACTGCTGTGAACGTATTCACTGTTAAACCATCATTTACTTCTTTCTCAAAGTTGTTAAAAGCATCAAGCAAGTTCTCTGAACGATAGCTATTTGAATCATTTTTGTTCTTCTTCTTCTGTAACTGGTGGCTAATGAATATTGGGGATGCTCTTCCAATTAGCTCTATAAGGTGTAACACAAATGCACAAATTGGATCTTCTTTTGTTGGGTATGTTGCCTCTAACAGCTTTATTGTCGAGAGAATGTTTTCGTCTCCGTGAATGCATGTTAGAACTCGAAGCTCTGTGTTCCTTCCAAGATCCATGATATTCCTCCTTGTGTAACCTGCATATTTCTTCAGAGGATCATACAGAAGACTCAACAGCATTGGCATAATCGTAGAGATTATCATCATGCACACCATCAACAAAGCAAACACGTTATCGGGTATTTCCTGCATTGCAAAGTGCAAGCACGTTATCATATAATAATAATAACAATAACAATATGCCCAAGAATGAAAATCAAACTTATGAAACAACTCAACAAGAGAAGAAATGAAATGCTTACCATCATATCTTTGATGAGAGAGTATGCAGCCATCTCGACTATGCCTTTGCAACTCATGATCAAAGAGAGAGAAAGAGCGTAATTCAATGGCATTTTGTTCCACAAAGGATGTATCATACAGACAACAAATTTGGCACTCACAGTTACTAAAATAATGACCAAGGTTTGTACCATGAAGTTATCAATAGAACCATTTTTTGTCCTCCAATTAAACAAGTCTGTGAGATCTACCCTTATTGCGCATGTAGTGACAAAGATAGGCATAAAAACACCATTGACAAAAGTATCAATCTTTTTAATGATGGCAGTACCTAAAGGGGGTCCTTCAGGGATAGCCAAACCCAAGATATAAGGACCTAAGATAGAATAGAACTGAAAGACATGGGAGGCGTAGGCTGTTAAGAGAGCTACAATAATTATGCAATAGACACAATGATCATTAACAAGGGAACCCTCTGGTGTCTGTTTTATAATCCAAAACAATATCGGGCGTATGGCGAATATTACCAAGAATACAAACAAAACTGCTACCGCCAAGCAAATCAAGGCCTCCTTTACACCATATTTTGACATAGTGCGGGTGAGTGCTGCAGTAACATTGAAGAATATACTGAACATCTCACTAACTAGTGCTGAGGAGAGGCCTAATCGTCCCAGCTCAGAATTGAGGATCTTAAGATCATTTAAAACAGAGGAAACTACAGGGTAAGGGGTTAGACAAAGCATCCCAGTCATAAATCCAAGCATTCTAACATGCTCATGGTCTAAGTATTTTGCTGAGTGGAAATGGATAATAGTGATACCACATAGAAATGGTGCCATTACTGCTGCGGTGCCTATGCTTGTGGCGCTCTTTCTAGTCCTCAGCACTACGCTCATATCTGTCTTCACCCCAATGTAGAAGAAAAATAGAATGTAACCAAAAGCTGAAAATAATCCCAAACTTTCTTGTGAATTTGGGCCAAACAGGCTCTTCATCTTCTCTGCCCATGTTTCGTTGAAGGTTGTTCCTATGATGAACCCAACCTAGTCATTGAAAATGTTTATTTTTTAATAACAGTTCTAGATAATACATTCTCCATGATTGGACATTAAAGTCCTGGATATTTTGTTTTACAATGAAAATAAATACAAGTATAATTGAAATATGTTTGGTTGGTGGTGGTAATGGAAGGAAAAAGGAGTTGTTGGACTTACAATGGACATAGAAGTGAATCTGGGGATTCTGAGACGACAGAGAAAGGAGTGGAAGAGAAAAGTGCAAAAAAAGATGATAAACAATTGCATCTGAAACAATGGCAAATCATAAGTTGGAAGCGGGTTGGTAGCATTGATATGTAGCCCCCATGGCGTATCTGAATTCACTTGGGGTGGTAGATTCTTACATATATTATGGTAAGTAATTGGATCCTTCAATAGTAAGGACATGTTTTATTCAATAAAGTCAATCCTTGTTTGTGAATTTTCTTCCTTGCAATTGAAGGAAGGTGAAATTAATATGATATTAAGTAAAATGGATTTTGAAGGGTAAACATGAAAGTCCAACCAGCAAATAATAGCAGTAATTCCATGATTGACAACTATATTGTGTTGTGTGTTGTTGTTAGATGATAGTTGTAGTTTGTCATATCCGCCAAACTGCTAAATATAGAGAACAACCAAACCAAGTTCATCATTTATATTTCAAACTACAAATCAACAACTTGTTGCTTCCATTGCCAAGCTTTGCAACACTCTCCAGCCATACAAATATTTAATATATGTTAGAAAATTAAATATTTATCCAGTCATGATATTTTTAATAAATAAAAAATGACATACATTTGAAAGTTGGATATTTAATAATGATATAATAAGAATGAATTTTGATTGAGAGTTTGTTACACAAGTATATCATTATTAAATATAGAAAAGAGAGTGTTATATGAAATTAGGAAGAATGTGAGTTTGATGTAAATAATTAATAGATATAAATAGTAATAATTAAAAGGAAAACAGAAAATGAAGGAGAAGTAGTAAGAAGTAAGAATTGTAAGTGTAAAAGAATAGTTTGTGATGTTTTGCTTTTAAAGTCATAGTCAACTAGTGCTACTACTAGTTACTTGAGAGAGAGAGAGAGAGAGAGAGAGAGAGAGAGAGTAGATCTGGTAGTGTGAGAATGGGAATGAGGAACAGTGAAGAGTTGAAGGAGAAGCCACAGTTAAAGAGGATCAAAACACTTCCTTCATCTTCATCTTCTTCACCATTCTCAACAAACTCATTCCATCATATCAGAAGAGAATTATCAGCAGAAGAAGAAGAAGAAGAAGAAGAGTGGAACTATCCATCATTCCTTGGAGCTACAACCAGAAGAAGAAGAAGAAGAATAATAAGACCACCATCACCATCACCATCACCATCTCCTCAACTTCTTATTCCAATTCCCAACACCAACACTAATAATTCCACTTTGTCATCCTCACTCATCACCACACCTCATCCACCCTATAACCACCCTTCTCCCCTCTTCTACCTCGTAATTACCATCTTCTCTTCTCTCTTCTCTTCTCTTCTCTTCTCTTCTCTTTCTTTATTAATATATAAATTTCCAACCTTTTCTTTCTTTCTCTATTGCAGTTTATTATCACTTGCATTGTTTTATTACCTCATTCAGCTTATCTACACTACAGGCTCGCTACACTCCAGGTATTATACTTATATCTCTATATCTTATATTATATTACATTACATTTCGGATTATATTTCTTTCATTCTTTCATTGCAGGATGAGAAGCATCGCCTCTGCTGTGATTTTCAGTCTTGTTCTTTCGACCATCATGCTTCATTCTCTTATTATTTCCTCAATACAGATACTAGAACCCTTGCTTTCTATATTGTCCTCTTCACACTCCTTTTGCCCTTTATCTTGTACAAATATCTTGACTACCTCCCTCATATCATCAATCTCTTGAGGAGAACAGACAATAACAAGGAGGATGTTCCATTAAAGAAGAGAGTTGCATACATGGTTGATGTCTTTTTCTCCATATACCCTTATGCAAAGCTACTTGCCCTTCTCTTTGCCACTCTATTTCTTATTGGATTTGGTGGTCTAGCGTTGTATGCCGTCACTGGTGCTACCTTTGCCGAAGCACTTTGGCATTCATGGACTTATGTAGCTGACTCCGGAAATCACGCCGAGACTGAAGGAACTGGCCAGAGGATTGTCTCTGTCTCAATTAGTTCAGGTGGCATGCTCATATTTGCTATGATGCTTGGCCTTGTTTCAGATGCTATATCTGAGAAGGTCGACTCACTCAGAAAAGGGAAGAGTGAAGTCATTGAAAGAAACCACATACTCATTCTTGGCTGGAGTGACAAATTGGTAATCTCTGATATTTGACTCTGGAACATGGCATCCACTGTTTTGAGAGGCTGATAAGTGATATTTGATTGCAGGGCTCGCTTTTGAAGCAGCTAGCAATAGCAAATAAGAGTGTTGGTGGTGGTGTTATTGTAGTGCTTGCAGAAGAAGAAAAGGAGAAAATGGAAATGGATATAGCAAAGCTGGAATTTGATTTCATGGGAACATCTGTAATATGTAGAAGTGGCAGCCCTCTTATACTAGCTGACTTAAAGAAGGTGTTGATGTGGTATATTTGTTCAATTTTTAAGGTTCAACATAATCTATGAATGATATAATGTGGGAATATGCTTAAGATGTTTTCCTCTACCTTCCTTCTTGCCAACTGTTCTCTACCCTCTCAAAAGTTAAATTATTGTTGTTCACAGGTTTCAGTTTCAAAAGCACGTGCAATCATCGTTTTAGCTTCAGATGAAAATGCAGATCAGGTCATTTATGTAATCCATTACCCCTTTGTTTATGCTGGTAACTCTTCCTGAGGAATTTCTTCTTTGTTAATGTTCTTCTTGTATCTCTCTCCAGAGCGATGCTCGTGCTCTGAGAGTTGTTCTTAGCCTCACAGGTGTAAAGGAGGGATTAACGGGTCATGTTGTTGTGGAGATGAGTGACCTTGATAATGAACCCTTAGTGAAACTTGTTGGCGGAGAACTCATTGAAACAGTTGTTGCACACGATGTAATTGGACGCTTGATGATTCAGTGTGCTCTACAGCCTGGCCTTGCACAGGTTATTTATATAACTCTATCCCTCTTGTAAGCCTTACTGGTTTAGTGTGCTCACGTTTTCTTAATACTTGTATACAATTACTAGAACATTTTTTTCTAAGCGACATATAGAATGCCTCATGAATCCTGCCTATTTTCCGGCTCAACTGTTATGACTTATCTGTTGCACTTGACTCCCAAATACCCAACTTTCATATCATTCAGCATTGGTTCATTTGTTTTCTTCTCTTGGCCAGATATGGGAGGATATACTGGGATTTGAGAATGCTGAGTTTTACATAAAAAGATGGCCTGAAGTAGATGGTCTATGTTTCAAAGATGTATTGATTTCTTTTCCGGATGCAATACCCTGTGGAATTAAGGTAGCTGCAGACGGGGGAAAGATTATCATAAACCCAGATGATAGTTATGTATTGAGAGATGGGGATGAAGTCCTTGTGATAGCTGAGGATGATGACACTTATGCTCCAGGTCCTCTTCCAGAGGTCATTATTCTGTTCTAACTCCTCTTGCACATTTTCTTCAACTTATCAAATCAATTATTCTGTTCTCTAGTCAGAGTTATTTCTATGGGTTTGTGTTTTTAATATTGAATATTTTGTACAGGTACGTAAGGGCCTTTATCCCAGGATACCTGATCCACCCAAATATCCAGAGAAAATATTATTTTGTGGCTGGCGCCGTGATATTGATGACATGATCATGGTAATTCCCTCAATTGTCTATGCTCCATATTACAATAACAACAACATAATACAGAATTAGCTATAGCATATGCCAATGCCTGAAGCACACAAGAGATACTCGATTCTAGCTTCATAATCCTCTAAATTTGCTTGATGATTGTTGTTTATTAGGTTTTAGAAGCATTCTTGGCTCCTGGTTCAGAACTGTGGATGTTCAATGAGGTTCCTGAAAAGGAAAGAGAGAAGAAGCTGGTTGATGGTGGACTTGATGTTTTTGGGCTAGAGAACATAAAGCTTGTCCATAGGGAGGGAAATGCTGTCATTAGGCGCCACCTGGAGAGTCTTCCGTTGGAGACTTTTGATTCTGTAAGTTTTAATTCTTCTCTTCATATTTATTAGCATCTCAAGCTTCAATGTATACTAACTCTAAGAAGACAGATCCTTATTCTTGCAGATGAGTCAGTGGAGGATTCTGTTGCTCATTCTGACTCAAGATCTCTGGCAACCCTTCTGCTTATTCGTGATATACAGGTATCCGAATTCTTGAATTTCATATTCCGGTTATGAATTTATGATGTTCATATCAGTGACTGCTGCCACATTGTTTTGTGCACATTATGATAAAACTGCTTCCCCTTTTTAAAATCCTTTTGTAGTCGAGACGTCTACCATACAAAGACAAAAAGTCCAGTTCTATGAGGTTATCTGGGTTTTCACACAGCTCTTGGATCCGTGAAATGCAGCAAGCCTCTGATAAATCAATTATAATTAGTGAAATTTTGGATTCTAGGACAAGAAATCTAGTGTCTGTATCCAGAATCAGTGATTATGTGTTATCTAATGAGCTGGTTAGCATGGCACTTGCTATGGTGGCTGAAGACAAGCAAATCAACCGTGTTCTCGAGGAATTATTTGCTGAGGAGGTAGCCCTCATTCAAACTTACTTTTGAAATTTATCATAATGTTAATAGATCTCACTTGACTTTCAAATTTCAACTTCTTTGGCCTTTTAGCATTTTTTAAGAGTAATGTGTATTTTATGGGTTTTGAATTATAGGATAAAAATTACATGTATTTTTGGACTTTTTATGGCAGGGGAATGAGATGTGTATTAAACCAGCTGAGTTCTATTTATATGACCAGGAAGAACTCTGTTTTTATGATATAATGGTTAGAGGTCGTGGAAGAAGGGAGATTGTTATTGGCTATCGCCAGGCTAACCAAGAACGCGCCATTATCAACCCTTCAGAAAAGTCAGTGCCAAGAAAATGGTCCCTCGATGATGTTTTCGTTGTTATTGCCAAAGGTGATTGATAAGGGGCTAGTTCTTCCTCCCCTTTGCCAAAGGTGATTGAAACTGGCCCCCCCGCTGGTGCTGAGAAGTTATTCTGTGTTGGCATGCACATCTTTATCATTGATTTTTAATAAACTCTTATACTTTTGGCTTAGATGCATATTTCATATCTCAATTTTTAGTCATGTGTACAGTCTATCCCCGACCTCCTTTTTTGGGACCATTTTGATCTTCAAACGTCTTCAGTTATGCAATGTTAATCCCTTATCAAGTTTTCCTCTAAAAACTAACATAAGCCAAGGATGTGGCTAAGCTAGACATTAGCCACATAGGCTTTTTCCTATAGTTTTTCTACTAAAATGGATGAACTAACTTTGCATATTTGAAAAAGGTTGAGGACCAAAATGGTCTGCAAAAAGTTGAGGGATGAATTTTGCACATGAGCAAAAGTGGATGACGAAAAATGCATTTAGGCCTATATTTTTAACTCATTAATGCATGATCAAAAGGGTAAATCTCAACGCAACGGTAAAGTTATTTGCCTTGTGATCTGAAGGTCATGAGTTCAAATCTTGGGAACAGTCTATTCGCCTACAAGGGTAATACTACATATATCTACCATCCTAAGACACCACTAGAGAAGGTGGGAACCTTGTGCACGAGATTGCCTTTTTTTATTAATGCATGATCAACGATAAAAATGTGTCCTATACCTACCAGGGCCATCCAATAATTCCTCCTAGATGACCCTCCATTTCCCTTTCAATCTCTTACTTGCCTTGGGGACAAGCAGTTTACTGGTAACGTTACTCAGTTTTGTAAAATAATATTTCATATATAGAGACGTTAGGTGAGTAGGAGTGTTCAATATGTGGAGGTTCAACTCTAACAAATATGTAGAAACTATGAACTCGTTTTTAAATAAGAGATTTTTTCTGTAATTCGAATAGGCCCTCTATGCATCAAATTTTCGCATTCTCAAGCAAGCAAAAAGATGAGAGATTAAAAAAACAAAGAAAACTTAACATCTTAATCAATGTGATAAACAGGTCCAACTCATTTTTATATTACACCTACTTATATAGTTGTAGGTGCATTCATCTCTATTATTAGGCTGCCCAATCTTTTTGTTTCATTTTTCTTACAAATTGTTGTAGACCACACTGCTGCTATTTGATTAAAACATGAAGCGCAAGCATGGACACCAACACAATCTACCCTACAATGGCTTCTAATACTGGGATTTAAGCTTCCAATGATGGACACCAACACTCATTAATACAATTTAAGTTTTCCTTTGTTCAGTGGTTAGTTTGGTAGTCATCTTCATGGACACCAACACAATCTGATTCTGATTTTGCCTTAACCATAAAACAAGAACCTACCATCATCCCTTTCACTCCATGTCTCTCTTCTTTCATATATATATATATTAACTTTGAAGTAGAAGCAAAGAAAACAAAATTAACCAAACCAATCAATCCTCAAATACTATCCCCTCTCTTTTCTTTTCTTTTCATTTTACATTACATTCCTGATTCCCTCACCCCATTCGCAGTCTCATCCTTCATAAACAATGGAACCTGATTTTAGTTCCAATGTAGACACTTCACGTCCTTTTAGCTCCGTCAAAGAAGCGGTAGCCATCTTCGGCGAACGCCTTCTTGTTGGAGAAATATACTCTCCAAAGCCATTTTCTTCAGACAGTGAATATTATTCTCCTTCTCCTGTTATTAAGAGAGAACCATCGTGGAGGTTTTCTTCATCACTAACTCCAATCACCAAACCTAAAGAAGAAGACTCACTTGTTGATACCGTGAAGAAGCTGGAGGAAGAGCTTGAAAAAACCAAGGTAGTGGATTAGAAAATAAAGAAGCGTGGACACAAAAGTAGAACACTCAAAACTCTCCTACAACTTTGTTTGATTTTACTATTTGCTCTTTACTTTTCTCTCTCACTCTCACCTACTGAGTATATATTTATAGATGCTTTGTACATCGTAATATGATACAACACATAAAACTATAACCATTTGTGATCAAAGTATATGAAGAGTAATTGATGTGTTAATTTGGAACAGGCAGAAGTGAAGTTGATGAAGGAAAGAGGGAGTGAAACAGAGGTGGCATTGGCTACACTGAATGCTGAGCTTCACAAAAACATGTCAAAGTTGGCTCAAGCTGAAGCCATGGAAGCAGGGAAGGCTGCAGGTGCAACAAAGAATGTGAGGTTTGAGATTCAGAGAGAAATAGAAATAGAAGAAGAAGCTGATAAAGAGGGAATGAATATGAGAGAGAAAAAGGGTTTCATTATAAGAAAGAACTCACAAACCTTAGCTCATATACTGAGTCTGGGAGAAAATGATAAACTATTTGGAGGGAATAATAAGAAACATAGGAAGAGGATGAAGCACAAGCCCATTATTCCTCTTGTGGCAGATTTGTTTTCTTCCAGAAGAAAGGCTTCTTCTATCAACCACAATAATCCTCTTTATGCTTCTCCCTTTTAATGTATGCTTTCACTCTTGTTTGGATTGGATTTGGATTTGGGAAAAGTGGTTGAAGATCAAAGCTATGTTAATTTGCATTATCTTTGTGAAGTGAGTCTTTTCTTTTAAAATAGTTTTCTGACATATGTTATGCTTGTGTAAGGTGTATCTTGGTGAAGATAATTAATCTGAATAAGAAGGAAATGACAAAAAGTATATATACATAAGGATTCTGAGTTAGTAAATCAGATTTACTATATGTGGAGGTGCACGTCTATAAAATCAAACAAGATTGATCTAACAGCAAGTCCATCCATGTAACTTGAATAGAAACTTCCCATTCATATTCAGATATAGATTAAGCTCCCAATGTCATTCATCTTCTTTGTTGCTTTCATTCATTCGCTTCTACCTCACCTTCTCCATTTCAAATTAAATTTAATTAATTAACCAATCTCTCATCATAAGGAAATATTTAAATAGGAATTCACATTTTCTCAAATTAATTTGGACAAGTGGCAATCAAATTTTCTTCATTTTTTAATTCAAAAGAAAAAGAGAGCAAGGGACAGTGAAGAAGCAAGAGGGTCAAGATTGCATGGTGATGAGGTGTTCAGTTTATATAGTAATAATTATTAAAACAGTCGCCAAAGGCATGTATTAAGCAATTCATTTGACCTTAATAATCAAATGGCAGATAGTGATAATAACATTGCAATACAATCCAATTCAAAAATATATGCAGAATACTATCATTTAACTGAGGTACACTATATAGAATCAGTGTGCAGAAAATTACATTGGCCTTTGTCTTCTGTAGGGAGTGTGAAAGGTATACAAGGAAAGATCCGAAAGCATAATCATCAAGAGGCCATGAAGAACAATGACACCAAAAATCTCATCCTTCCACTCCAACTGTATCACAGAAAAATATGACGGGGAGGCAATTACTACTCAATAAATTGCACCGTGACCTTGGAAAAGTCCTTCCCCAGTGCATCAAAGCTTGAAAGTTACGCAAAAGCCGTGACTCAGACAAAAATAATATATCATGAATCTCTCATTGAATCTTGCCGTCTTAGAGTAAGAGGAATGCCTTCAACATCATCCTGTCCATCCTCTTCTGAATGCTTAGGAAGTCTAACAGAAGATAAAGATGATTGCATACCTGCACAAGAAGATAATAACATTAATAAATCATGTCTGAAGATTTCAACAAGAGTAGAATGCCAATTTGGTGCGTGAGATTGGCATTATTGGTCAGTTTGGTCCCGAGATCACTAAAACATCAATTTGGTTCTCAATTTTCCACATCAGCAATGAATTTGATCCATGAGAATCTTGTAGGTTTCTAAAACTTTAGGGGCCAAATTAACCGATAATGTCAATCTCAAAGGCCAAATTGATATTTTATTCATTTCAAGACCTCACACTAGAGAGGATGGGAACATGAGAATGGGTAAAACTAAAGGACCATAATCTACTATAATTGGATCACTAGAGCATACCATGACCATCAGTCATATCCTTAGTTTTGTGAAGAAGAAAAGTTCCTGAAAGTATTGTCACAAAGCCACATATTTCTGTGATAACTTGTGTTGGACTTTGCCTATCCCAGTCCTGATAATATCAATTTCCAAAATAAAAAACGTCAATATTCAAAAATAGCATATGACCAGATATTGAATGTCTAAATAAAAATTACACTAAATGCATTTGCAAGTCAAAATGTGATAAAGAGAAGACAGTTTTAAATGTCTCAGTTCTTATTTGCACTGGAGGATTTGCACAAGGGCAAGGCAGAATAAGTTTCGCAGCCATTTGAATGCACGTTCGCACACAATTTTCACATCTTCTAGATGCATGCGTCACAGGCTCACAGCAGTCAATCATTTGTTTCGCAAGCAGTTTATTACATATGATCTCTATGTGGAACCCACTAACTAAGAGAAACTTGATTAGCAGATAAAATCAGAACATGCAGCTAATAATAGGTAGTCAATCTTGATTATTTTAACAATATATAGAACTGTAAAGAGTACAGCAATGAAGTGATGTGCAATAATAGCTGTTAAGCAAAAAAGTTTACCTTAAACATGATGACACTGGCCAAGATGGTTAGTGTGGTGAACATAGTGTAATATATAGGAGACACCACTGCTGTATTAAAAGTATCCAGTGCCTGATTGCATCAATTTAAAACAATTAGCACATGAATTACAAAAAGAAACACTAGCCATCAAGCCCCTCCCAAAAAAACAAAACAAAGGAGGTGACCGACAGTATATTAAATAAGCGCACACAATGAATTCTCATCATGATCCTACAAAATTAAGTTTAAAGCAACAGAAAAAGATCATGTTCTGTCTGGATACCCAAATCTGCCTTTATATGCATTTAAATTATTAAACCAAATGTTCCACTTTCTTCACCAGACCTTCCTATTACGACAAGCAAGCCATTAATATATTTATTAGAATTATTAGAGTATGAGATCAATTTCAGTTCCCTACTTCATTGATCAAGAAAAGACAATGCCCAAGAGATTGTTGTTCTGTTAGATAAATAATCATGTAAAACAGAGTTTTAAGGAAAAATGTTATCTTTATAGAATAACTGCCAATCAGGAAAGCAAAATATTTTCACCACAAATGAAAATGGATAATCTAATTATTATTCCTATTCTTCAGATTAATGCTTTCATGGCATTAATTTTTTTCAGCAAGAAAAAGTCTCATTTTTCTATTTTTCAAAGCTGCTTCATGGTTTACCGATTCTTTTCCATTTTTAATATGTTTCCTATCCACAGGTGATGATAATATGGTAATGGTCTTCCATAAGAAAAATACATGGTTCAAGAAACATTTCATGTACAAGTCAAATAAGAAGATGATCAACTTACACATGAAAATCTTATATACTTATCAACAACAATCACTGTCGAGAGTAAACAAGTGAAGTGTTTAAAAATCAAAAGCATTCATGAAAGCATAAAATACATTATACATCCACAGATTTCATTGAGTGTTACAATGGAAAGTCTATTAAACCATTTTGAAGTACACATCCAACGTTGACCAAAAGAAGTACATCACGCCACTTGTTGAATGTAGATAAAAAGTACATGATAGTACTTGAAGTAGATATAATTTCACAGAAAAAACAAGAAAAGGATTTCTTACCTTATTTAAATAATTCATCTGGGTAAGAACACAAACAACTACAACTAGCGTGAATGCCCAAGTTTGGGGGTAAATTAGCTGATTCATCCCTGATAGAGTTAACTTTATGGCAATTCCAAGAGCCTTAACACTCATAACCTGTCAAGGGAAAACCTTAAAATAAATATACAGAAAAAGAATATAACAATGGAGCAAACACAGCTAGAAAGTTATCAAAACCCAGTTGATGATATATACCGATAAAGAACCAATAAGGGAGCAAACACCGATGTAAACCAGTATATGTGTCTGGCCATATAGGGGAATGAAGTGGAAGATAAGAACAAAGGCTGCTGTTATAATCAAAGCCGCATAGAAGAGAAATGCTGCAAAAGAAAGATTATGTCTCTTGATTAGCAGTCCAATATGATATTTCGTGTGAGGAGTACTATTTTGGGTAGGATTTTGGCTACCTGGCTCCATAGCAAGATCCCATACTTCTCTCACGGATTCTATTTCCCTCTCTTGAGGTGCATGTAAAACAATTGTTGTAGACCCCACAACACACAAAACACAACCAAGAATTCCAAATAAATGTAGCCTCTCCCGTAAAATGATATGAGCAAGAGCGGCACTGCAAGATAACATCACAGATTAGAACTTACCAACAAGACTCAAGCATTAATTTGATGTTAAATTGTTATCATGCCTTATAATAATGCTGAGAGCACCAAGAGGGGTGACCAGTATAGCCGGAGCAAATGCATATGCTGCAAAATTGGCAATCTCTCCGACAATCACTGTTGAAATCAAAAATTTGTTAGAATAGAAATTTTAATATGGTTACTAACATCATCAATTATAAGCAACTCAGATCAATAAATTGTATGTGGAAAGTTAGATTTTATCTTTGAATGGTGTTTGCATCTATGCATAAAAACAGAAAAAGAAAGAGTTTAGATGATTACATTTCAAAGACACAAGCCTTAGCAAAAGTTTTTTCTACATAAGTCTGAATAAAATTTGCAAAAATGTCTAAGGCATTCATAAATAATAGGTACATTACTTTTGATTTGTTAAGATTCAGTACAAAGCTTGATTTATACAGGATTAATAGGTACATTACTTTTCTCCATTTATAAAGTAAATATAAAGTAATCAAAAGGAAGAGCTGCAGGGATACACTAAAAGGGGGGAAATGAACGATCAAGTTCAACAATATCAGCCATTCACTAAGCATTCACATGCAAATTCTGTAAATGAAATGAAAATCTATGAATCAATTCAATAATCATTCGACGACCAAACAGAAGCATATATAACTTACTTGTTATCATGCCCACCCACCAAAGCGGTTCATACAGGTAAGAATAACCTCCACTTCCTGTCAAAGATAATTATTTGGGAAGTCAGTGACTGTTGCCCATGATCCATGACAGAGACAGTAATATGCATTCACTATTCATACAACATGAATATTGAGAGATAGAAAAGTGTTAGAAGGTAGGTTTGTGTGAGTATCTAAGATCTTAGATGTGAAGTTGAAATAGTGTTAAAGCAATAGCGGATCTAAGGATGTAGCAGATCGAGTGTAAAAAAGTAAATTAGAAAAGAGATATTGGCGGATCCCACCTGCTCTGAGACCAGAGGAACCGGCTTTCTTCAAACCCTTTTTCTTAACAATGAAGCTAGCACCGATGAAGAAGCTTGAAGAGAGTGCCAAACATAGTCCTTTAATGTTATCAGAGGACATCCCCTCTCTCCAGCTAGAGAGAGGAGAAGAAGAAGAAGAAGAAGAAGATGAAGATGAAGATGATGATAATGATGAAGTAGTAGTAGCCATACGAGGAAGAATGAATTAAACGCAAAACCCTAAGTCGTTTCGCTCGATCCCAAATAGAGAGGGGTGGGATCTCGCGAGTGAGTGAGTAGTAATGATACCTCTTTGTTAGATCGGAGTGAGTATTAGAGAAGAAAAAGAAGATTGAAAAGCATCACTCAACCGAGAATGAATGTTGTATCGCTAACATTCACACACACTCCATCTCTCTGCTACTTATTTCCCTTTATTCTCTTTCTCCCTTTTTTATCCTCTTTTTATTTATTTTTAATTATTCATTTTTCTCAAATACCTTCACCCTCCCCATCAAATTCATTTCTTTTTTAAATTATCTTTTTAAAACTGTCTTTAATAGGGATTCCACATATCTTAACTCAACAAAATAATGTGTCTATTTCCATATTAGCTCCATTTCTTATCTCCGTAACAGAATCTCTCCCATCACTTTTCTTTTATAAATCTTCATAAAGTTATTCAGATCTATTTTATTTATCAAAAATTTGGTAACTAATCACAACTTTTATTCATAAAAAGTTTATCCTAATTCCAATGGGTTGTTAATACCTAATTTATATAATAATAGAGATATAATATTATGTTCCAACAAAGTTATTTAAGGAATTTAAGTTTGTATTTGATTTTTTCCCTAGATGCTAAATGAGCCAAACTTGAAACCACATATTTATTGTGGTTATTAGGGACGAGAATAACTAGATTCATCCAGTTGATTTAGCATAATCATGATCGATTCCAAATATGGTCGGGTTTGTTTATAATTTGATTTGGGTTCAAAAATTAGACTTTATTAATATTTATGATATATTAATGGATAAGTATTGTCTGATTCGGTCTGTATCATGGTCACTCATTTATCATGTTTGTACGTCTCTATTCAATTATTTATTATTTATAGAGTAATAATATCTTTTGTCTAAAATATCACAAGTTTTGTAACTTTTCAATATATATATAAATAAATGATTATCAAATATATATATATATAATTATTAACTTATGAACCAAAAAAGTATAAAAAAAATTATTATATATAATCTATATAATTGTGAACTTGTAAATAAAAAAATAAGTCTTCACGTGGTTATGATTTAAAGCCAAAAAGTAAGATATTATAAATAATTCAAAATATCATTTAAAATCAAAATACTCGTTTTCCTTTTTAGTCCAATATAAAAAATAATATATATTTACCACTTACATTATTCAGAAAAACTTGTATTTTTAGAAACTTCTGCCAATTATGAAAATAATCACCCTCGCATAAAACATGAACACTAATTTTAAAAATAAAACTTTACTAATCCACTCATACCAAATTGGTTTTTGGGATTATTTAATAGTTCATATTTGGAAGATTAGAGGCATATGTAAATATGTAGTTTCCAATCCCTGAATTTGCCTTTGTTCCCATTCCATTTTGTAATGGTTGAGTGGGTAGGTTATTGCAAAAAGTAGTAGTGAATTGAAAAGTATGGTGTCAAGCATCTTTATCTTTAAATGGGTTACAACTGTCACATGGAACCAAATTGCATACACCTCCCCCGAATCCAAATATCCAAATATCCAAATATCCAATATCCAGTCTTGGTTTTAGATTTACTTTTACTTGCTTCGAAAGCTGTCTATCAAGCTATATTACTATAGTATATTTTTTTATGTTTTAAAAAACAATTTAATTTAATAGGTGAGACTTTAACCTATTCAAAAACCATATTAAACTTAATATCTTGATTTATTTAATTATATTATCTAATTACAAAATATTTATTCTCAAAGTAATTATATATAACTAAAGTATTGTTTTTAAGTAATAGAATAAACATATATTTGTGAATTTTAAGGAACATGTCTCTGAAGTTGTGGGCGAAGAAATCCCTAATTGTGATTGTGAATAAAGAAGAAGTGATGGAATTGAAAGGTTTAAGAGAGATGATGAAAAAGATTGGATTTTTATGGTTTGAAGGTTTCAGAGAAGCTTGTTGTCTTCATCGCGTTATTATTCTCTCTCTCAGGCTCGTTCATTCATTCATTCTTCTTCTTCATTCATTGATTCATTGATTCATTGATTCTCTCTCTCTCTCTCTCTCTCTCTCTCTCAGGTCGAAGATGCTTCTGTTGCGAACAGGGCAGTGTTTCCTGTTAAACGGTTTCATATTCTTAGGAAGTATCTTTCTCCTTAACACTCTCATCATCCCTGCACTTTGGTGGATATTGCCTCATTCTTCCACTTTTTATTCTTTCTTACGTCTTTCACTCATTCACCTCTTCTATGTAAGTCTTTCTTCTCATTCTATATCATCATCACACTATTCTTTCAACTTCAACTTCACCTTCTCATTTTTCACTTCCAGCTCCTTTGGTTTTACCCATTATATGTCTTCAGCATAGTCCTAAGCACCATCTGGTAACACTATCTTTTTAATCATTTGCTTTTACTTATTTTCATCTAAGTCAGGATTGCTAACATTATCTTTTCAGGTACAATGACATTGCCAAGTATGGATATGCTGCAATGGGAACATCAAACATCACTGCACATAAAGGAGAAACCCAAAATCATCCACCAACTCTACAAAATGAGCATCATGTAAAAAGACCATCTGGCCTAGGAGGGTAAACTTCCATTTAATACTTACTTCATGCTACCCTATTTTTCTTTACCCTTTTCTTATTCATATCAATTCATTTATGGGTAAACTCAGGGTCATGATTGGAATAGGGGAGCAGGTGTACTCCATACTCCTTTTGAGTGTTTTCTTTCTTGAGGTATTTAATAAACTAGTATATATCACTTCATATCCAATATACTTTATTTTGCTTCCTTTTGTGCCCTTTTGACTGCTTCACTAACAAGCCATTTCTGATGTTATATGCAGGTCTATGCGACGGGATTTATACCTTACATCGGGAAGGTGCTCAATTTCGTACTCCTTTCCTGGATGTATGCATATTACTGCTTCGAGTATGTGGTTCATATGCACCTTTTGCTTAATGTCTTTTTTAACACTTGGGCGGTGTTTAAAGATGTAGTTTTTAATTAGGTACAAATGGAATTTCAATGAAGTTGCTCTTGACAAAAGGCTAGACTACTTTGAATCTTACTGGGCATTTTTTGCTGGTTTTGGTATGTTTATATTCAATGTATTTTTACTAACTATATTATGTATACTTGTTTCTTTAGGTATGTATAAAACATTCATAAAGTAAACATTAATCTGTAAGAACAACTCAAGTGTATGCATATTAACCAGTAATAAATAAAATTCAATTAGTCTCTCTTACATGTTTATATAAGAGTCAGTATTTTCGATTTGTTTAAGGGTAGTTGATGCATGCCGATCAAGGATTTATAACTATGCCGAGTTATGATAATATTCAGCAGAATGCATATGATTTCATATGTGCTGTTGCCATGATGTCTTGTTGAAGTTTAAAATTCAATCTGATACTACTTTCTATCAAAGAACATAGAACTGTGGAACAAAATTTGTATATTATGCTTAGTTCATTATCCTTATAGAGCATTATGATTTCGCTCAATCAATGTAGCCAACCTCACGTAATGAGATCAAGGCTTGATTATTGTATGTGCATAGTTCATTATCCTCTGATTCACTTCACGTTTGAGATTAATGAGTAATTTATATGCTTACAGGAAGCCCTTGTGTTTTGGCCATATTTTTTTTCTCGCCACTTGTGAGTTACGGGATCATGGCTATACTTTTTCCACTGGTATGTGCGACCATGTTGGTAGTTTCCCTTCTATTTCCTTTTCCTCCTAATTTGACTTGTGGATGGTTTTTTCTTTCATTTCCTTTTGTTATTCAATGCTGCAATGTCTTGTTCTGTTTTTAGGAATCAAATAATATTAACGAGTTCTATATTTCAGTTTGTTTTAACTGCAACTGGATCAAAGGCTGAGCAAGAAATATCATTTGAAAAAGACAAACGGAGAGACGCAGGAATGGAGAGGCTTCCAATATTTTATGTTGCAAACAAAGTGTCGTAAGCTTTCGACTATTCAATTATTCACCCCTTTGCAACATTGCATTATTATTAAGCTTAGGCACTAGGCAAGTACCCAAAAAGGTGCTTCTATTGTGACTTTTATGGCCTTATTATATGATAGATGGGATCGCAGTTTGTGTTGGATAGTAGGTTTCTTCCCCCCTTTCTTAGGAAGGGCTTACCAAATGCCACGTAGCTAATATGGCATTTATGACACATATCAGGATATTGATACTCTTGAAGCTTATATATATTATGAATCTTTTTCCTTAAAAGTTCAACTTTATCTGTGTGTGTGAAAAAAATTGCCCCCTTCAACTAAAAGATTATTCTCCGAAGACCTTGGTTAAATGATCTCGTTTTTAATTCATGAGTTAAATTTGGGTGGTCATTTTATCTCATATGCCCAAATTTAAGGATTTTGGACGCTTTGAGAGAATAATTGAAGGATGTCTGAAAATATATCTTTTTATTCTTTTTTAGGATGAGAAACGTTTATGAAATCATTCACCATAGGTCTATAACGTCACTAAAGTGTCTATTATTGACTAAATGGACTTGCGTGTTTGTATTATGAAGTACTTACAGTTCTATTAATAGTAAACCTTTGTGATTAACATTTTATGTAGGATGTGGCTGTTATCTCTTTTACCCCAGGACAAATGGGATCAGATGCAAGACAGAAAAGCACAATAAAACTGTTCTAGTCAATGATTCTGGCATAATAATTGATGACTGGTAAGAATACGAAACTGTGAATTTTGTTCGTCAGAGCCATACTTATTTTAAACTTTTAGGGTCTGGCTGGTTTGGGAAAAATGTTTTTTATTTTCATTCTTTTACTATTATCGTTAGTTTTAATAGTAATCGTGTTTTTTGAACTACGAATTTGACCTTGTGTCTTCACTTCTTTTTTAAGATTTGTGCAGCAAGTAATGAAAACAAATGTAGAAAGTGAAAACATAATTTTTTTTGTCAAACTAAAGATACCTTTAACTTTGTGTGGAGTATAGATGTTGTGCAACAAAGTGATGCAGTGGACTACACAACAGTGAACAGGACTTTTCAGCATTGAGATGCCTAAGGTTAAAGGTACCAACTCCAGGAAGGCCAATTGTGGAGTTATTATGGTTAATTTAGCAATGGTGGTTGAAAAGTAATTGTGGATATTAAGAATGGAGATGAAATGTATTATTTGTACAGTATAACAAGATCATTGAAATGTGCATAGACATCCATTTAATTTCCTTGTCTTGATTGGCATGCCATATGTTTTGGGTGAACAAGTTGTAGTGAGTTTTTTTCTTCTGAAAATGGAGAGGTGGTCCAAATCCTAATTGAGCAATATTATTTGCTTAATCTTGTAAGTGTTGTGTTCTTTGGTGTGGAGGATTTCCGTTTAATTGCTTGAGCACATGAGTAATTTGAAAAAGATAATAATATATGTGGGGACGAAATTTGTAGAGATTTGAACTAGCAACTTCGCATTTTATATAATGCAACCTAGTCAGCTATATTAGTCTTTTTGATCATCCATCCTTTTTAGCAATAGTGTTTCTCGATCAAATACACATATTCACACCTCGTAATTATTGGACTGAATTTATATACTTTAATAAAGTATCACATTTATTCTAGAAAGTAAAGTGTATAATTTTTCGAAAAATTTAAATTCATTTAGTATTTAATATGTGTATAATTTTTCTTTTATAATATATTTTAAAATGAAAATTTTTCGAATGAAAAAAAATAAAACACATGTCAAATACCGAGTAAAATTAAGGAGATAAATTATCTTGGTATAAAGATATACTTTATTTATAATTAGCCTTTACGTGTCAAATACATAATATTTTTTTTGTTATCTACTCACCATAATAAAAGAGAACGTAATATCTACATATTATTGGTGTAAGAGAATCAATTATAATTAAATATGAATAATGTATTAAAAGTGTGTATAGGTGCAAATATTTTTTCACTTTAAAATAAGATTTGAGGAAAATATATTAAAAAAATAATGAATGGGTGTTATGCTCAAAACCTAAGTATCCCTTATTTGAGTTTGATTTGATTTGGTTGGATAGGGGATGATGGTATGGGAGGAGATGGAATTAGAGTCCGGTCTAGTCCGGTTCATTATTTCCGGTTCACTATTTCCGGTTCATTATCCATGGAAGGAAAACCCACACTCTCAACTTCCACCCTTCTACTTCTTCATTATCATTATCACTATCACTATCATCATTCCTATTAACTCTTTCAAACCCTAATCATATTCATATTCATAACTCAATTCATGGAGACCCAACTCAATCACACTCACTTTCAGAGGCGCCCCTTCCTCAACTCCAACGCTCCTCCCGTTAAATGGGTCAAACATTGGTTCATTCTTCTTACACTTTCTCATCTTCAATTTTCCATCTTTTTTCATTTTAACTCACAATTTTATATTTTACTTACTTCTAAAACTATTTTCTTAAGATTCTGGTTATTGAAAATACAACATCTAATTCAAAGCAATATAATATAATATATTATTCTAATTACCAGGATTCCCCAAGATGTTGTAACAACCGGCGGAAAGTGCATGCTCTTAAGATGGGTAACAGGTTTGTCCTTTATTTTAACTCACACTATCCATTAATGTGTTATCTGAATGAACTTGGTGTGTAATATCTCCATGATGATTTCTGCATTGTTTTATTGATTGGAATCTTTAATATTTGCACGCTATGGTTATTTTAATAATATGATTGCCCATCATGTGTTATTCATGCTTGTAATAATTCAAAATTAATTATAAAAGGTGATGAATTGAATTTGAAGCATGACCCATGTCGCGTAATCGAAAATCGCACCCCGATTTTCGGTTACGCGACTCCTTAATATAAAGGGCTGTTGTATTATATGTGATGTAACGGTTTGTCATGTTTTTCGCCTGACATTTTACTTTGTTTAGAGGATACCTTAAAGGCCTTGAATGAAAAGGAAAAAGAGCCTTCAGCACCTGAGCCAGAACCAGAGCCAACTACTGAAGTGCTTTTCCTGTGCAGCTATGACGGCTGTGGAAAGACATTCATAGATGCTAGTGCTTTGAAGAAGCACTCTAACATCCACGGAGAAAGGCAATTTGTTTGCCACTACAAGGGATGTGGAAAGGTAGCGAACTTGTTGCTTCAGATACACAGACTAACACTATGTTGCTCTGTATTATGACAAGGATTGACCTTTTTAAAGCTTAAAGATGTTAGGTCTTAGGCAAAGGCCTGGGAATGGGATATAAGTATATACTTGTTTTGTTGTTTGATTATAATACACTTGGTTCAATATAGATCTTTAACACATTATCCTTTTAGCCCGATTTTACTTAAAAAAGAATTACTATTTTCAAGTTACATTTAGAATTGTTTGCCATTTATTTTAGGTTCTATTTGTGAGTTGGTTTATTTTTTGGGGAGGGGGAGGAGGGAGGGAAATGGAAAACTTGGAAACCCTCTCACAAATGTATTTCATGGCTCATAAGCCTTTCCATTCTCTCTATTAGCCTCCAAAAACCAACTCACAAACAGACCCTTAGGGTCCTGTTAACTAGTTCAAGAATTCAAAATAAAGAAAGTTAGAATTAGAAATCATCACTTTAAAATTTTAATTTCTTAAATACTGTGTCCCAATGCAAGCTTACCATCTTTATTTTCTTAAGATGTAGTGTTGATAACATCTTGTTTCTGCTGCAGAAATTTCTCGACAGCTCAAAGCTAAAAAGACACTTCCTCATTCATACAGGGGAAAGACATTTCGTGTGTCCTCATGAAGGCTGTGGTAAGGTGGTAAATCTATCCATTCAATGGGTCTAATATAATTTCTCTATGATGGCTTCCTTTCCCTACTTGGTGTTGAATCTTCAGTTTTTTTTATCTAAGGTTTACATGATTGAATTTGGATTTTTAATTAACTTCATGCATGACATACATTCCATCATACCAAGTATATTAGCTGCTATTTGTTCTTTTGCACGTGGATTAATGAAGTGCTGATATATAAAAGGATGATAAACATTTTTGGATTTTTATCAGTTTAAAAACAATATAACCAAATATTATATGATTGTTGACTTGTTTCACCATCGTTAAATCATAGTCGTCATGGTCGATGAATAAAGTCTTTCTCAACATGAATCTTTCAGTTAACTACCTCATGGATGAATCGGACATATGAAGTTAGTTCACAGCTCAAGATATATGTGAAAATGTAGACAAATATTCAAACCTTCTTTTTGTAATATTGTCAACAGAGCATGTTTAAAAGTCTAAACTCCCTCTCCTGACAGGATTAATTGGTAGCATATTGTTTTGAATAATTTTTGGTTTTGTCATTCACTGGTGAGCTCTAAATATAGTGCCAATGTGCAGGCCTTCTCACTGGATTTCAATCTGAGGTCTCACATGAAAACTCATTCACAAGAGAACTATCATCTCTGCCCTTACCCAGATTGTGGAAAGAGATATGCTCATGAATACAAGCTGAGGAACCACATTGCGTCTCTTCATGAAAAGGTTGGCAATCTTTCTCTTTTTGTGTAACTAATACATCTCTGTTGTGTTTTGCCCGATCAGTGTGTTCGTAATATAGGATCCATCTTGTCATGTGAAACATACCTTCTCTTTTTAAATTGTTCACTAGGTTTTCACATGGAGATTTTATTTGGTATAATTAACAAATATACGACATTTCTGATAGATGTTGAGCCTTGGTGCAACGATTAGGTTGTTGCCTTGTTTGTGACCCGGAGATCACGAGTTCAAATCATGGAAATAGTCTCATCATTTGCGGGGGCAAGAATGCATACTTTTACTCTCCCTAAGCTGCACCACATGGCAGCCCCATACACCCAGCCTGCCTTTTTAATGACATTTCACCTGGCAGCCCTTTTTTATATGATATTTCTGATATCTTGGTTATCTGTATAAATGTCCCCAATTCAAACTGTTGATTAACTTCCACTTTTGGACGAAGTTGATATACAAGTAAAAGTTCTGTATAATAGCACCTCATACAATCTTTGATTCAAATTTCAACCTTGTCTTACAGAATGCATCGGTGGAAGTGACAAGGTATACTCCGCCATCAGACAAGCACACAAAAACTGCTAAACCTTCAGGGACAGCTTGTTCTGCATCATCTGATCGTCCATATGCATGTCCTTATGATGGGTGTCAAAAAGCGTACATCCATGAATACAAGCTTAAACTCCATTTGAAGCGGGAGCATCCCGGCCATGATGAAAATGCTGTGCTGCATGCTCTGGCTAATGCTGCTGACAATGAAATGGATGAAGCAAGTGACCAAGATGTGTATGGTGCTGTGAAACGATCAAATGGTAAAAGTCAGAAGAAGCAAAGCAATCCCAAGCCAAAGATGAAGTTGCCTCCTTCCAAAATTGCCCGGAGAAAAGGGTCAGCTCCAACTCCTTCTTCCACTTTAAATGTGGCTAAAAGACCTTGGACAGTGAAAGATGAAACTGGTGATGATGATAGTGAAGAAACTGAGGATGGTGACAATGCTGAAGATGGTTGGAGATATGGTGGAAACAATGATGATTTTGATGATGAAACAGAGGATGAAGATTGATTTCATTTGGACAGATTTTCTTCAAAGCGAGTTTGTCTAATAAATAATGAGAAAAATAAGGGCATAGATACTCCTAACTTATTAATGGGTAGGGATATAATTTAAGATTAAAGGTATTATGGGTACATATAATTTTACTTGTTTATTTTACAAACTTAATAGTTTTTTCAACCTTTTTTCTTCTTCTCTCATTCACCTTTCTTTTCGCTTTCCATGGATATCAAATTTGTTGAGTTTGTATATTGACAAGTGCATCTTAATCTGGATGAACACATCTAGTAATTTTTGATTTCCCTTGATCCAAAAACAAATACATCTCATTTGATGCTTAGTCTTTTTTCTTTTAAAAAAATAAAAAATATTGTTATAGATGGCATAGGATATGATCATAAGGGACAGGCATTAGAGAAAGTGGACGTTACATTACATTACAACTTCCAAGGCTATTTTATAACATCCTCTTCAATCGGAAAACGTATGGCATGTATTAATCTATTTCGTTTAAATATATATATATGTGGGTTACAACTTAGAAGGGGGAAATTAATCACTTTAACATATTTATCTCTCTGCACATGCATCTCGCTTTTTCATTTGTTATTGCCTGAATTTCCAATTAATTGTAATATACATGTTAAGAATAATAATTGAATTCCATAAAAATAATAATTGAATTTCTATTTTGGGCTTTAAAGTTTATTGATCTTTGATTATTTATTGTCTGGAAAAGGGGATTATTAAAAAAATTGAAAAGAAATATTGATTTGATAGGAATTAATAGTGAATTAGTATGAAAGGGAAGAATAGCACACAGCATGTCACAGCTAGCCAGCCCTACAAATACCAATTTTGATCTTATCATAATTCATAATTCATAATTCATTTTGTTTGTATATACATAGTATCATCCCAATTCAACTATTCTGAATTCTTCATTCTTCATTCCTGAAATTCAACATAATTTAACTATGAATCCATTTTATACCAACTTCTTCATTCCTCTATTCTTTTTCATCATTCTCTCTGTCACACCCTCTTGTAAGTCTTCTTCTTATTCTTCTTCTTTTTAATTTTGCTACTATTATTACCAATACATAATAATTTATTAATGTATGAATGGAATTTGATTGAGAATGCAGATGGGTACGATTCCTTGGATCCATATGGAAACATCACCGTCACATGGGATTTCTTGGCTGATAATGGTGACACAATCGATGTAACATTTTTTAATTTACCAATCATTTCTTTTTTTTTTAATTTATCAATCACTGTCACTGTCACTGGGTCAGGGATGATGCAATTCAACAATAATAAAAATAAAGGAAAATTGATGAATTTGTTTGTTAGGTATTTTATCACTTCAACCCTTCAACACTGCACACTCAATCCTAGTACTTCCAACCACTTCACGCCACGTCACCAATCCTAGTACTTCAAATCCACATTACCTTCTTTCATTTTATTAATCTCATCCAACATTGTTACATTGTTTTGTATATGTCAAGTACTGTTATTATATATTATACATATGGGTTTCCTTTACTTTGCAATTGCATTTGCATTGTTGTAGGTGAAGGTATCAATATACAACTTCCAACTATTTCGACACGTGGAGCAACCTGGTTGGAGATTGGGATGGTCATGGACAGGTGATGAAGTTATTTGGGCAATGTTGGGAGCAGAAGCAACAGAGCAAGGGAATTGCACTAAATTCAGAGGACAAACCAAACCACATTGTTGTCAGAAGAAACCAACTATTATTGATCTTATGCCTGGAACACCATATAACTTGCAATCTGCTAATTGCTGTAAGGGAGGGGTCCTAACATCTCTCACACAGGACATTACCAAATATGCTTCTACCTTTCAGATGAATTATAAGAAGGCTTCAGTTACTGATGATGATATTGATCCTCCTCCTCCTCCTCAACAAGATGGTAATTTCACAATGCCTCAAAATTTCTCTCTTGGAATTCCTGGTTATAGTTGTGGAGCACCATTCCAAGTCCCACCAACCAAGATTACCAAAGATGGAAAACGATGGACACAAGTCTTAGGTTAGCACTACTCTTCTTCTTGCTTTTCATTCTCATTACTATTATATATCAGTAATGCACATGAGTATCACCTTTTTGTGGATGAATTGCAGATACTTGGAATGTGACCTGCATGTACTCTCAATTTCTAGCATCACCTGCACCAAAATGTTGTGTCTCCATGTCAGCATTCTATTATAGCACCATTGTACCTTGCCCCACATGCAGCTGCAATTGCCAAGGTCTGCCAGGAGCAAATTGTCTCAAGTATATATAATTTCTTCTCCACCTTCACTTAATTGTTTTCTTGTTACACACACATTATCTATACTGTTTAAATTACAACACTCATGTTGAAACTTTTCAGTGATGATAAGAGTCCTCCTATGCTGACTTTGCCACAAGGAAATGACTCAGCACAAGCATTGGTAAGGTGTTCACGTCACATGTGCCCCATTCGTGTACATTGGCATGTGAAACAAAGTTATAAAGAGTATTGGAGAGTGAAGATCACAATTACAAATCTCAACTTTGTCAAAAACTATTCTCAGTGGAACTTGGTGGTTTTACACCCCAACTTTCGAAGTGTAAACCGAGTTTTCAGTTTTAACTACAAGCCCCTACCAATTTATGGAAATCTTAGTAAGTGGCTACATTTTATGCTGTTTCAGTTCCTAATTGTGTTTTCAATATAGTGTTCTAAATGGTTAGAGTGAGGAAATAATTGAAGGGATGATTTATTTGTATTATTGTTTCAGATGATACAGGGATGTTTTGGGGGCTAGAGTACTACAACGACATGTTGTTGACACATGGGAAAAATGGGAATGTACAAACAGAGATATTACTGCGCAAAGATAAAGAAGAGTTCAGCTTCAAAGAAGGATGGACTTTTCCTAGAAAGATTTCATTTAATGGTGATGAATGTGTTATGCCATCTCCTGATCATTATCCTATCCTCCCCAACAACAATGCACCAGCTCATATTACTACTACAACAACCTCTTTCATACTTTTGTTCTCAGTGTTAATGCTTTCTATATTCTTGTAGAAAATTTGAAGGTAGCTAGTATAATACTTCAGCATTTCACATAACTACTGGTAATTCATAAAGCAAGACTGGTTTTATAAATTGGGCCATTTTGTTTGGCATCACTATCTCTCTACACTGGAATCAAAACAAAATTCTTAAAACTTATTTTCCCCTCCTTTTAAGAAAAATGATCCAAGTTTCTTATATAATTTCAGAAAATTTACATATATAATATAAAATTTTGATGATGAATCAAGGTTGGTTTGGACCTAGGACAGGAACAGATTAGTATAGTCCATGTGGCCAAACATTGCTCTTTGGTTTCATTGACCTTCTCCTCAGTGCCACCCTACAGAACAAAAACATACCCTATCTATTCACTCAACAAATCAAACATCTTATTCTATCTCTATTATTCAAAAATCAGTTTTTTATTATATTCAAATATTACATTTTATATCAAATTTTAAATAACCAGTCATGCAAAGTTTATAATTAAAAAAAAATCTTTTAAAATTACATCATTTACTAACTGGGCTGTTTTATTTAACATGATATCTTTTTTTTGGGTATGAATTTAACATGATATCTATAGATAATTAGGTTTTTATATGTAAAGTTAGACTTTAATATCTAAAATATTTTTAATCACTCTTCATCAGTAAATCTTTCAAAATTTTGATTTTAGTATTTATCTTTAATCAAGTAATAAAATGTTAAACTATTAATAGTATGGTCATGTTAGCAATTAGAATGACATGTGATATATATGAATTTTGTAAAAAAGATACCTCGTTAATCGGATTTAAGATTATTTTCCATAAATTATTTTTTGGGGGAAAATAGAGAAGTAAGATAGGGCCGTTGTTGCCGTCAGCGAGTGACAAACAAGTTTTTGGCTTCTCCACTTTCTCCTCTTCCTTTCTTCATTCCTTTTTTTTATCGGTAAAGTTTCCATTTTTCTTTTTTGTTTCCGATCGTTACGAATATCATGCCATTTATTCATCCATTCATTTTATATTCTTATGTTCATAGAGCTACATTTTTCTGGGTTTGTGTCAAAATCCGATCTTTGTGTTTCTATATTTCAAACCCTTTTCGTCTTTTACCTAATACCTAAACTGACCCTTTTGGTTCGTTCTATTTAGGTTTTTTTATTTTGTTACCTGATTTTACTGATGATGTGATTTAATTTGTAACATTTAGTATCTTTCATGTTTTGTTTACTCATTTACAATTTATTGTCGATGTTGGATTTTTGTTGGTGCCAACGTTGGTTGGTATGTATGAAAATGAAAGGTACAACGCTAGGTTAGTTAACATTTGAGATTTTAACGGTTATCTGAATTAGTATATTTTTTCTTACTCCTGTATGGTTTTTTAGGGTTTTGGTTTTCATGCTATGAAAAGATTCACCCTTGATGGTTTTATATGAAATAGTGAATCATTGTTGCTAGATGCTAATTGCACTTCCCCTTTTAACATAATGAAATGCCTTTTTCTCTTTAAGATATTAGATAGCTGTATGGTTTCTTATGTCCATGGTGGCTTGACATTATCTGGTTGAAACTTTTCTTGGAAGTGCAGGTTGTTAAGAAGTTAAATTTTGTGGGAGTGAGTTGAAGTGAAGCTGTTCCTGACCATTAACACTAACATACGCCACATTTCGTAGTTCCTTCGGCAATCGTTATGGCCGTACATACAAAATACCTTCTTATTACTTACTCTCAAGAGCTTGTGGACGGGCAGCCTATTTTTGTTTCTTCCAACTGTCTTCCGGTAAAGGCTTTGAAACTTGAACCTGCTGGCCATGCCTACCATTCTGCTGCACTTAAACTTCTTGGTGTTCAGGAAGATAATGGAGATGGTGCTCATAATAAAAAAGTGATTGGTGAAAAGGAAAGTAGTTATATCCCTTCATTTGATTCTTATAGCAGCAAGAGGAAGAATAAATCTGGTTCCGGAGACAAGCAGCAAGATCACTATGCATTATTGGGCCTTAGCCATTTAAGATATCTTGCTACAGAGGATCAGATACGGAAAAGCTACCGTGAAACTGCTTTGAGGTTTCACCCTGACAAACAAGCCGCTCTTATTCTTGCTGAGGAAACTGAAGCCACAAAGCAAGCAAAGAAGGATGAGATAGAAACTCACTTCAAGGCAATCCAGGAGTCATACGAGGTGTTGATTGATCCTGTGAAGAGAAGAATTTATGATTCCACAGATGAGTTTGACGATGAGATTCCCACTGATTGTGCTCCACAAGACTTCTTCAAGGTGTTTGGCCCTGCTTTTATGAGGAACGGGCGGTGGTCAGTTAATCAACCGATGCCAACACTAGGTGATGATAATACATCATTGAAAGAAGTTGATAATTTCTATAACTTTTGGTACTCTTTTAAAAGCTGGAGGGAGTTTCCACATGCTGATGAGTTTGATCTTGAGCAAGCTGAATCTCGAGACCATAAGAGATGGATGGAAAGGCAGAACGCGAAACTGTCAGAGAAAGCTAGGAAGGAAGAATCTGTACGGATACGTATTCTTGTTGATAATGCTTATAAGAGGGACCCAAGAATTCTGAGAAGAAAAGAAGAGGAAAAAGCTGAGAAGCAAAGGAGAAAGCAGGCTAAGTACCTAGCAAAAAATTTACAGGAAGAAGAAGCAGCCAGAATTGCAGAAGAGGAGAGGCGGCGAAAAGAGGAGGAGGAGAAAAAAACTGCAGAAGTTGCTTTGCAACAGAAGAAGGCGAAGGAGAAAGAGAAAAAGCTTTTGCGGAAGGAACGTGCACGTCTTCGAACTCTTTCGGGGCCTATTTTGTCACAGCATTTACTTGATAATTCTGATGATGATGTCGAAAATCTTTGCATGTCACTTGCTATTGACCAGCTGAGGGGTTTGTGTGAGAAAATTGAAGGTAAACCGGTCGTAGAGCAAGCGCAAGTTCTAAAAGATGCATTGAATGGTGAGAAATATGTGGTTGATAAGAAAGATCAGAATCCTGCCATTCAACAAAATGTTCCTGTCAAGGCTAATGTCAGTGCTTCTTTGCTAAGCAACTTTGAGAAGAAGGAGAGACCTTGGAATAAAGAAGAGATTGAGTTATTGAGGAAAGGAATGCTAAAATATCCGAAAGGAACTTCACGGAGATGGGAGGTCATTTCTGAATACATTGGTACTGGGAGATCAGTGGAAGAAATTTTGAAGGCAACTAAAACAGTTCTCCTCCAAAAGCCTGATTCTGCTAAAGCTTTTGATGCATTCCTCGAGAAAAGAAAGCCGGCTGCACAGATTGCATCTCCTCTGACAACCAGAGATGAATTAGAAGGGGCATCATCAGCACCAACTGCGGTGCAGCCTGAAAATAGCGGTACTGCTGCCACAGCACCAAATAACTTGGAAGACAATAATAGTAAGAAAAGCACAGATACTCAGGACTCTTCTGGTGGGTCTGTTATTGCAAATGGAGTTTCCTCTAGTTCAGAACAAGATGTGTGGTCTGCGGTACATGAAAGAGCATTGGTTCAAGCTTTGAAAACCTTCCCAAAGGAAACTAGCCAAAGATGGGAACGCGTTGCAGCATCTGTTCCTGGTAAGACTGTGAATCAGTGCAAGAAGAAATTTACCATGATGAAGGAGAGTTTCAGGAACAAGAAAAGTGCAGTTTAATGTGATGGATTTATCTGCAATGAAACAATTGAAGAGTCTTCAAGTACCAGTAACGAGTTAGTATTGGTTCTCTTATATCTGTGGAGTAGTTTCATGCTGTTATTTAGATTTTATATCTAAGTTTTTGGAAGAGCTGGAACCTCCACATTAGAGGTTACTTTCAAGTTGCTTCAATCTTATAGATAGTTAATTGCTTAAATATTTTGCCTTGATACGTAGTTGGAACTTTGAACACATTTATTTGTATTGATCATGTGAGAGGGGGCAAAGCATGGTTGTAGATCAGACTGATTGTGGTCTCCGTTTATATTTTAGTATGATTTTAAAAACTAGTACTGTTCTATGCTCAAAGGAATTTTACCATAGCAGAAATAATAATTATGCAGTTCTGAATGATCTACATATTTCAAACCTCTACCTCGAAATTTCTAAATTAATACAAATAGACCGAGTAATCCTTTTGTTAGAAAAGCAAGTTAAGATAATTATTTTCAGGAGCAGAACAAAACGCTCTAGTTGCTAGCAAAAGATCCAGATTTATGAAAAAGAAAATGATACTTCATAGATCTCTTCCAAAAACATATCAAACGAATATTAAATGAACTATCAAATGAACATATAATCAAAGGCACAGCAAGTGAAATCGCAGCATTTCTACTCCAGGTTCTACTCTAAAATATTGAATACCAAAATTTCAAAGCAAGGAACAGAGTTTCACAAAATAAATATGATCTTAAAACAAATTGTGAAACCATGGAACTCTATCATAGTTTTGTGGCAGCAAGGAAGGGCCTTCGACAATAGCAATTAATTGCTTCACTTTCTCCTCCGCTTTCTTCTTCCTCCTCTGTCACTTTCATCAGAACTAGAAGATTCTGACTCTTGACTCAGAACTAGCTGTTCCTGAATCTGATGAATCAGACTTCCCCGACTCATCATCATTTGATTCTGATTCTGAAACTTGTTTCTGTTGTTCCATGATAAAACGAGGCATATTCTTCAAATATTCCCGAAGGTTTTCAGCAAGACCACCAAGCCCAATGGAGGTGAAGAAATTAATGCAGAACCGTGTGTTCTTTGGATTATCTTATCTTTTGGGAATATAGATTCAAATGACTCCTGTACCATTGGATCATTTAACCGTTCATTTAGCAGCCGGATGCCAAGATGCTCAGATAATTCCTGCATCAGAAATATAGAGCATAAGACATCACTGCAAAAATCATTTTTTTATAGAAAACATGAATGCAACAATCAACATTATCAACTCAACTTGTTTTAATCGTTTAACCTCCACAGCAAACATAATAATGCCCTCTAGATTGTTTATTTAATATTTTTTCTTGCATTCAAAATCCTAACAAGTAAATTACATACATAGCATACATATTGCACTCGTTAGATGAGCCTTTTCATTTCAGAGACTAAATTCCTTCTTCCACATCATTTTAAGCAATCAAGTAGACAAAACCCCAACATGTTTCAACTCGTCTAAAAATAAAAACTACATGTTTCTAAAACTCACAACTAAAACTTGCTGAAATGATAATGCAAATATGTACTTAAACAAAAAGAGGAATCCTTTGACTTGATTCCAAGTACCTGGAAGAGAATCTTAATAAATATACGGGAAGAAGAAGTTGTGTCCTCTTCAGTCAAATGTATATACGATAGAACATGCCAAGGCAGAGCATCTGTGCCAAGTAAATGAGCAAAAAACTTTGCCACATTTCGCAATTTATTTGTTTCAAGCCGGTGAATCATTGAGTACTGCTGCACAAAACACTTCTCAAAATTTTCTTGATGGACTTTGTTGATCATGCAGAAACGCTGCCCCAGGAGACCATAATATCGGAGGTAAGTTCTCTCTTGGCTGCAGCATTCCAAAAGCATAATGCATAGTTCCATCTGCCAATCAAACAAAATAATCAGATGCTGGAAACAATGTTCAATCTGAGTAACTAACTACTTATATAGATGCAGTTAATGCTTATAGCAGTCAAATATGCTGTACTTTGAGCTCTATTTTTTTATCGCAGCATCCAAATCAGGTAATCATGAATCACAACAAACAAATAATCTTGCTCCCAAGTGAAATCCAGTTAAAGCACAATATGAAGATAATCAAGCACAAAGATATAAACTGCTTTCCCAAGCAGAATTAGTGTTGGAAGCACATTAGTGACATTAAACAAGGGAGAGATAGAAAGAAAGCATTTCAATTTTTCAATAACATTGCATGAAAACTTAATACAAAATATTACCAACGCATTCCAACAAATATTAGCTTAGGTACGAAGAAAATGGAAGCGAACATCCTTTTCAACTCTACGCCTCCTATTATCCCTTTCTCTTTCTCTTTCTCTGTCCCTATCCCTATCATCTTTGATATCATATAATTGAGGTTTTTTCCTTGTATGGTGATGTGATCTATCACCTCTGTCTTCCTCACAACTTAGAGAATCGTAATTCCTTGCAATAATACTATTTCTTACATATTCTTGTTGTTGGATTGATTCAATGCTGTGTTTTCTGGCCATGTCAACTTCAGAAATCAGAACTAACCAAAATGCAGAGATTCAGTTCAAAACTAAAAAGTAATTAAAAGAAGGAAATACCTTTAAAATCTGAAATTGAATAATGCGAATTAACATTATGATAATGATATATGATTAGGTTGAGAGATGTTACTTTCTGCAATCTATTTGGATTTGGATTTGGATTGGAGGAGATGACGTCACTCTCAATAACACTCTCACTCTCAATCACATCTCAACCCAACTAACATAATCCCTTTATAATTAGACTGTAAATATATGCGAATAATGGACAAAGATTTATATATATATAGTCAATTAGTATATAATAATAATAATAATCTGATAATCATATATTCCTATTATTTATCTATATATCAATTTTGATTCATAATAAATCCATCTAAAATATAGATATTTACAACAACTTTTTTTTCCTTTTCCATTTCCTTTACTACATCAACTAGTACTCTTTTTTTTACATGTTTATCATTTTCACTTAATTTTTTTTATTTTTTAGTACCACTCGCTCAATTATATCAATGGTAGCACACTTGAATATTATTAATATTAATAGATACACAGTATATATAAGCATCTATTAAAATTATACACTTTTAACCTTTAACGAGGGATAAGGGTCTTTTTAAGATTTGAACCATATCATAGTTGACCTTAATTCACTGGACCACATTTCAACAGATATGTTTGTAATACAAGGTTGTCTCATGCATGGAATGGGATTGTGGAATCCTTTACCTTTTTGATTCAATGATCGTACTTAAAAGATTAAGCTTGAAGATATTTTATTCACAGTCTTGTATGAGTTGTATCTATAAGCATGCTTCTAAAATAGTAGTGATTTAAGGAATGATATATTGCATTGTGTGTGCATTAAAGATTTAGACATTTAAATTAGCAATCATCGATTACTGAACCTCAGAGAGGGAACATGAAATTCAAAGTTCAACAACCATTTTTAATAAAACCCGCGGCAGCATCTATCTGTCACTGAAAAAGAACATAAACTAGATTGACGGATATACAATGACAACTCAAAATTCATTTTTCAACCACATTGGAAAGGACTTGATAAACTTCAATACCAACTGCATGCATGTCTCAAACTACTATCAATATCTTCCCTGCAGAAAACAACAAAATCAAGTCATCTTTTGCATTGCTTGAGCCAAAGAGTTCACAATTTTTCAAAGAGCATTTGGTATATATGTCAAAACATGATGAAACATAACATAAGGAGATTGAACCAAGAAAAACAGATCAAAACATTTTGTCTGTCCTATTCCATCAAGAGTTCACAGTTTTTCAAATACAGTTTTGCTGAAGTTTTAAAAATGAACTAAATATTATAAAACAATATTAGTTTTACAATAAAACAACTCTATTCTGATTTAAGAACAGAAACTTAAAATATTTCCCCTCTTTTTGGGCCTATCATACCTCTCCAGTAAAATTACCCTGGCCAGGAGGAGGTGGATATCTTTGTTGGGACCCTGTCTGTTCTTTGGGAGGATAATTACCCTGGTTAGCCTGTCCAAATTCCTCCATATATGATGGTTTGAAATCCTTCACAGAGGATGGGGTAAAAGAAGTATCACCCCAAGATTGAGAAGCCCCAGTTCCTCCAGGACTAGTAGCAGGATCTCTTCTTTCTCCCTGTCCAGGTGGTCCAAAGTTCTGCTGTGGCACATAGCTTCTTCTTTCTCCTTGTCCTGGTGGTCCAAAGTTCTGCTGCTGTGCATATTGTGGTGAAGCGGCTACATGCCTTTGCTGTTGTGGATGGGATGTGTAATTTGGTGATGCTTGACCATGGTTCTGTTGAGGTGGATAATTCTGGGATGCTTGACCATAGTTCTGCTGGGGTGGATAATTCTGTGATGCTTGACCATGGTTCTGCTGGGGAGGGAAATTCTGCGATGGTTGACCATGGTTCTGTTGGGGTTGACGATAATTTTGTGCAGGATCATAGTTCCTTCCATCCCCTTGCACAGGCCCCCGATTATTGTAGGAGAAATTTTCTGGAGGGTTTGACATTTGATTTCCTTGCTGGTTATATCGACCTGGAGCTCTTCGGTCATCTTGTCTCCGTTGATTTCTTCCATATTGTACTGGTGGAGGTCGAGGGATAATTGTTCCATTAATGTACTGATCTCCTATTTATTACACATCAAAAGTTGCTTTCAGAATTAATCTTGTAAACAAAGGTGACTAAAGAATGAAGTAGTCATCAAAGAAATAGTCCCAATTGGGTCATATTAGAGAATGAGCAAGAGTAATTAATTATGTGCATATTTGCTAACCTCCATACTGCTTGTTCACAGGATCAATATAGGAATCTGGTAGCACAAAGATGACCCCAGGAAGGCCTGTTGAAAAAACAGCAAATCAAATATCTTTCGTTTTTTTTATATATTATGTGCACTGTTGGCCCATGTGTTCAGGCTTTTTTATTTTATTTTTAGAAGCGTTTTTGTATAGAAAAGTGTCACTTCTAACGTTTATGGTTGTTTGGTTGGGGTTTTACTAAAAGCGTTTATTTATAAATAAAAAAGCAGGAAATTTAGCTTTGAGGAGCTTCTCACATAAACATATCTGTTGAAATCACTTTTGAAACGGCATTTTTTATTTTTTTATGCCTAAACAGTCCAGCACTAGATTATTGAAATTGAGGGTACCCATGGTTACAATTGAAAACCTCAAACAGAAACAGTGATGCGTTTGTTTAGGCTTTTTTCTGATTTTTATTAAAAATCACTTCTAACATTGCATTTATTTGGTAAGGCTTTCACTTAAAACTGTTATCGGAAGGAAAAAAGGTTTAAAAAATAGCTTTCAAGAGACACCAAATTTCTTAGCTTCACAGAAAAAAGCAGTCAAAAATAACTTTTGAAAGTAAAAAATAAGCCGCTAGGTGATTGGAATTAAGGTTAAGAAGAAAGAAAAAAGCAAATCAATTTTGAAGCGTAGAGAATTGTTTACAACATGATTGAAATTGAGAGTAAGAAGAAGTAAAAAAAAAAGTACTTTCAAATTTCTTGGACTCTTCTTCAGTCATGACAGCCTGAAAGCCAGTATAAGTGGTAGTGCTGCAAGCATACATTTTCTTCTTCGCCTCTTCAACACTAGAACAACAACAACAACACCACCACCATACATTCAAAAAATTAAACAATAGAACAAGTTAAGGGGCCTATTTGAAATATATAAAAAAGTTAGAGGATGAATATGCAATAAGGGAAAAGAAGAGAAGAGAAGAGATACCTGATGTTGAGACCCTTAGCACAAGTGTCTTCATAAACACGAACCATTTCTTCAGGTGAAGGTTTATTGTCCTTAGGGAAATCCATGACGAAGAGCCAGTGATTGTAATCGCAACCTTCAAACAGAATCGTATCGGGACCTATCTCGTCGTTGGAAGAGGAAGGACGAGTGGAGAGAAGCGAAACCGGTGATGATCTGAATGCACGAGTCGATTGAAACTGAGAAGGAGGGGTTTGAAGGACATGATAATGATTCGGTGTTAAGTGTGCGCGGTGGATAGGAGTGGATAAGGAGCGGTGGAAGGTGGAGAGAGCGGCGGAGAGGGGGCGGCGGAGGCGAATTGAGGAGGACGCCATGGCGGGTAGGGTTTTGGGTTTGGGAAATGAGTTAGTTCTATTCTATGTGCCTCTAGCTAGGGATTATAGTATACTCCTATTTTATTTTTATTATTCTTTTTTCCATCTTAAATATTTGAAAGTGAAAATGTCACTTTTCCACTCTATTGGAGAAAGAAAAGTTAGAAAATGTCTGTTTAATTTTTCTTAAGCAAAGTTTCAAATTCGAGAGTCTTCTGTAAGTCAGCCCCACATTCAAACATGATTATCTTCATATACGTGAGAAACAAAAAAAAAATGAAGTATTATATAATTAAAGGTGGAAGGAGAAAGTGTGTATTTATGATAATTGATTGAAAAATGAATGATTAATATTAATAGTAAAATAATTGATGCAAAGGAGAGTGAGGGCAATATGGAATGGGGTATGAGTTTGAAGAAGGTGGGGAGAGTGTGAGGGATAGAGAGAGGTACTTCCATGTATGATGTATGGTTTAGATTTGGAAAGTGAGAAAGAATGAGTCCCAATGCAGTTGAAGAAGAATAAAGAAAGATTGAGTAATTAGTAGTATATGATATGAATTAATAATGTAGCCATATGAAGAGTGTCCACATGCACTTTCCACCAAATAATTTAAAACCTCTGTCTCAGCTCAGACATAGACATGTTTCTCTTTTCTCTCTCTCTCTCTCTCTCTTTATATGTACTATGTGACATAGACATGTATAATGTATATCATCATTCTACTTCCCCTTTTCCTGGATCCTTCACATGATTAATCAAATCATATGAAAGCCTTGTTCTTTAACATTAAGTCATCAAAATGGGAGATGTGCATGAGGCAGGTAGGTCTCTAGCTGAGACACCTACATATTCAGTTGCTTCAGTTATTACTGTCATGGTCTTCCTCTCCTTCTTAGTTGAACGATCTATCTACCGCTTTGGAAAGGTATCAATATATATATATATTCATCTAATAACACTTCACTCTTTTCTTTTACTTTATTATTATATATCTATGATTCTATCACTTCTTTCAGTGGTTGAAGAAGACAAGAAGGAAGGCACTTTTTGCTTCACTTGCCAAAATTAAGGAAGGTTAAACCTTTTATTATTATTTCTAGAGCTCATGCTACATATTCATCTAGCTATACTTCACTACTTTCTATTTAACTTGCCTTCCTCTTTCCTTCTAGAGCTCATGCTGCTTGGCCTTATCTCCTTGTTCTTGGCACAAAGTGCAAGGTGGATTTCTGAAATTTGTGTAGATTCCTCACTTTTCACTAGTCAATTTTATACCTGCTCTCAACAAGAAATAAGTGCCACCAATCACAAAATCATGCTTCAAACTTCTCCCCCTTTCCCTCCAAGTGAATCAACTACTGTTGCAAAGGAAGTAAATAATGTTGCATTTCATCAATGTAGAGAGGTAATATGCTTCAATTTATGTCTTGTATTATTCATCACATTAAGTTTATCTGAACTCATAATTTTGGAAAATTATCTCAAAAAGCAGGATGTACAATCATGCATCATTCTCAAATATTAGTAATTAGTAAATGAGTGCATGCAGGGGCATGAACCATTTGTTTCATATGAGGGTCTTGAGCAGCTGCATCGGTTCTTATTTGTTCTTGGCATCACTCATGTTCTCTACAGTTGTCTCGCAGTTGGCTTAGCAATGAGCAAGGTCACTCCTCAAATCTCCCTCATTACTTAATAATGTGTCCATGCTCTTATATTTAGGCATAAGAATTAAGATAAGTATTGTCATTGCTTGAGTCTTTAATAGTGTACAAGGAACAAATGCTCCAGAATGTTGAAAATTCGTTTTCATCTTCATGTATGCTAAATAATAAGCAGTTATTTATTTCCTCTGTATGTGTTTGTAGATCTATAGTTGGCGCAAATGGGAAAACCAAGCTACCATGGCAGCCGATGGAAATCTGCAAGGTACAGAACGTAGAGTAGTGCTTCATACACCAACCATTACAGGAACAAAGACAACTCAAACAAAAATTTTACAAATTTGGTTTCCACTTTTGATGCAATAATTTTAAGCATCATATATCACATGTTAATAACATTGCCTTCACTTTTACTACCCTTTTTCAACAGCAAAGAAAATCAAAGTGATGAGGCGGCAGATAACCTTTATTTCTCATCAAACTTCTCATCCTTGGAGCAGAAGCAGGAATCCCTTACTAATCTGGATGGTGATATATCATCTTATTATACGCTAACTGATATTGTGATGGATTGTTTTGCTTTGAAGTTTCATCTTTCAGTTTGATAAGTGTCATTTCCTAAGAGTGTGAGAAGATAGTGAAACATTCCTGTATAAGAATTTTTATTTGCAACTTTTTGTTTTCTTGCCTCTAATTTTTCTTAGTACCAGTCTTATGCAAGTTTTGGATGTGTTATATGGATGACAGTTTATGATCTGAACTTGCAGCTTTGTTTTCTACGTCAGTTTAGGAGTTCTATACAAAAATCCGATTACCTCGCACTCCGTCTTGGTTTCATCACTGTAAGGGTTTTATTTGCTGAGGGTTTTTCATTTTTTTCTTCTCCTCTCTTGATACATTTAAAACAAAATAATGGAAAAATGGAGATTCTTTTGTCCACTGTGATTATTATTTTTATATACAGAGTGCTAGCAAAACACTTTTTTATATACTCTTTAACACACTCTCTTATTGAGTCACATCTCATACTCTCTATAAAGTATGATTTAACAGAAAACATGTGACTCAAATAAGAGAGGATGTGCTAAAGAAGGCGTGAGAAAGTGTGTCACTCAATTCCTCCTTTTCATAGAAGATGAATTTCTATATGGTTGTTCCTTGATCTATACTTCTATATTCAAATATATTTATACATTGTGGACTGAGCATTCTGCGCATAAACTATTATCATATGAAAATTTGAGGATAACAACTAGTTGTTTTTCTAGAATAAAATCATTAACTTGTTGTTCATCTTCCTTATTAGCTGATTATAAACCATTGGTCTGCTGTGTAAACTCTCTGCTTCAATTCACAGGAACACAAATTGCCCCTGTCATATAATTTTCATAATTATATGGTTCGTAGCATGGAAGACGAATTTCAAGCCATTCTAGGAATAAGGTATGAATCATTCTTGGAAGACGAATTTTCATAATTTTATTAAGATTTAGTATTTTAAGTATTGATATTAAAGAAAAGCATGGAGAGAATAACTATGGACCATACCTTTTTATTTTACAGCTGGCCGCTTTGGATTTATGCTATAGTCTGCATCTTTGTGAATATCCATGGTAACCTTTCTTCTTCAAAATTGAATATTAGTATACTGTTACTCTGTTAGTGTCTTTGATTAATATCCTCACATATTTTTAAATTTTTTAAATTTGCAGGATTGAACATATACTTCTGGCTCTCATTTATCCCTGCACTGGTATATATATTTTGATTTCATATTTCAAGAAATCAGTTCATTGAAAAATATTTTTGTCCACATCTAATTTCTCTATACGTAAAAGGTTGTCATGTTAATAGGGACAAAACTTCAACATGTTGTATCAACTTTAGCAATTGAAATATTGGAGCAAACAGGTCCATATGCTAGGACACAAGTAAAGCCACGTGACGATCTGTTTTGGTTCAAAAAACCAGATATACTGTCATGGCTCATACAATTTGTGATGTTTCAGGTTAAATTTATTAGAACCTTATTAATATTCTGACCATTCTTGTTTTTTGCTCTCATTTTATTATACTGTTCATGCAGAATGCCTTTGAAATGGCAAGTTTTCTTTGGACATTGGTAAGATTTTAAATCTTCAAGAATGCCTTTGTATTTATGCCAGAATGTAGGGGTGCTTATGCATAGCCACACTTTGAGTTAATCCAACTCAACCCATTATTATAAGAAATCTTGACTTAGATTAACGCTCCATCACAGACACTTCGAAATGTCTGTGTCCGTGTTGGAGACCAAATCCATACCAGATAATTTCGTATACTCTTGAATCTTAAATGTATATTATGACCTTTTCAATTGTATATTTTGAATTTTTTGAACAATGTCAAGATAATAAGAACATTGTGCCATATTATGTCCTGCTTCTTAGCTAAGAATTTTGGTTGAAGTAAGTACGATGTTGGAGTTAAAACAAGTTAAACTCGATCAATGAGCATCCCTACTAGTACGTGTATATATTAGTTTGCTTAAGAAATTGTTTGACCAGATGAGTTTTCTTGAATTTCTGTATGTGTAGTGGGGTTTCAAAGAACAATCATGCTTCATGAGAAATCATTACATGATCATCATTCGGTTGACTTCTGGGTGGGTTTCATTGCTCTTTCAAGAATGCTTTGTTTGTCTTATGTTCTAGATTTCTACAATAATCCAATTTGCAGGAACTCATTTTATTTAAACTTGCAGTGTTCTTGTTCAGTTCTGGTGTAGCTACATGACAGTGCCCCTCAATGTAATTGTTTCTCAGGTTGACTCAATCTTCTCTCAAATTCTTATTTCTAGTTATTCCAACATCATTCTGTTTCTTTTCTCTAATTGAAAGGATATCAAGGTACATTATATAGGTTGAAAAGTGCACCAGTGAAACCAGCATACAAATTTTATAACATCTAGTTAAATTATGACACCCGTTTTCAACTTGGCCCATATATGTATACCAGCATACAAATCTTCTGTTTTATAATTTAAAGGTCAAAAAACAAAACATCTCATTTTTGGTAATGCTGTTCAGAAAAATGTAACAGCAAAAGATTTTTGTTATGATATTCGCAGATGGGATCCCGTTGTAAGAAGGCGTTGGTGGCGGAGAGTGTTAGAGAGTCATTGCATAGTTGGTGCAAGAGAGTGAAACAGAAGTCCAAGCATGATTCTTTGCATACAGCTAGATCAGTGTGTTCTATTGAATCAACAATTGATGAGATAACAGTAGTATCTGGTACTTTAACTAGAAGCTCTTCCTTAGAGTATATGAATCAGTTAACAGTAACTTCAGTAGACCAGCTCAACTTTCACACTTGTGATAACAACAATCAAGATTCAATCCATGTTGCCAATGGAGAGGAACAAAATGTTCAGACACTCCTTCATTTATTTCAGAAGACATGACATGATCAATTTATGTTTCATATTTTAAGTTCAAAGTATAGATGTACAAAATCATTTGCACCTCAAAAAAATTGGCCACAATATAATCTCCTAGGATTTTGGAAATCCAAGACAAAACATCAAAGTGTCTTCAAATAGTAGTAGTATATGGCCATTCCACTTCTTTCACTATCTCTTTTCCTCCCCCTTTCTTTATTAACATCTCTTTCAATCTATTGCATAATTTATTATATATACACAATTTTATTATTCGTCTAGACTCCTCCAAGGAAACACAGCAAATATATTTGTGTTGTTCCATCAAGTTGGTATGCAATGATATTTCTCAACCAATGGTTATTGCTTTTAGTGAATATGAGCAAAGAAAGAAGCCAGCATTTGATAAATGTCTCTAACAACTATTAAAATGATTGAAGACTATAAATATGAGAGGCCTCAAATAGAACAACTCAATATAAAAGTAGTTGCATAGTTTAAAAAGATACAACTAATAACAAATATTAGTATTATAAAAATTCTTACAATACATCTTTCTTTTTTATGATAAAGTAATCAACAACTATTTATTTATTTATTTATTTATTTTAAATTTGACTAAATTAGGGTTCCAAAATCCAAATTGCTTACACGGTATTTTCCTATTCTGTGACCTGATCTGGTTCTGGGTATCAAGAAAGTTTGCAAATTTCGATGGACAAGTACGAGCTGGTGAAGGATATAGGATCTGGCAATTTTGGGGTTGCTAGGCTTATGCGTAACAAACTAACCAAAGACCTTGTTGCCATGAAATTCATTGAACGTGGTCACAAAGTTCCTTACTTTTCCCTTCTTTCTAACATTTTTTTATATTTATTTTCGTTATCTATAATCCAAAAATGAAACAGAATTGGGAAATTCCATTTCTTCCTCACAATTTAAGTGCCTAAATTCATACATTAAAAAAACGTGTCTGTGTCGTTTTATCATCATCATTATTATTATTATTATTTGCCCTTTTTTGTTGCACATTCTTTTGTATGTCCAAGAATTGTTGACACACACATATGTATTTAATTTTGTTCAAATTGATGTTTTTTCAGATAGATGAGAATGTTGCAAGGGAAATCATAAACCACAGAAGTCTTAGCCATCCCAACATTATTCACTTCAAGGAGGTCTTATATATGTCTATATGTGTCTTTGTTGTTGTTGTTGTTGTGAGTGGTTAGTGACCACAATTGAGGCTGCAATGTTGTGGTTTTGGTTGCCTCCACGACTATATCACGATTGCATCAGCTGCATTTTTACCCAATTGCGTTAAATGCGATTTAAAACCTTGTCTTGCAGTAGTAGCTTAGCCTCTACCATGTTTTGCTTGTTTAACTTGGGAGTTCGATTTTACAGGTGGTGTTGACTCCCACACACCTTGGAATAGTGATGGAGTATGCAGCAGGTGGAGAGCTCTTTGAGCGAATTTGCAATGCTGGAAGGTTCAGTGAAGATGAGGTTTGCGCTCATATCCTTTGCTACATTGTTTGATTAGTAGGTGTAGGATGAGCAAAGTTTAAAATAAACAAACTTCCCTGGAGTTTCCTACTTGTTAAAGGCAAAAGGATGCTTATCTCTTCCCCCTTATTCTTAACAAACTCTGGAAGAATGTATTATTTGTTTCTCATTGTTGCATCCTCGAAATTTCCAGGCTCGATATTTCTTCCAGCAGCTCATTTCAGGAGTTTGCTACTGTCATGCCATGGTAAATGAAAATGACTATTTTAGGAATGGATTGTTTGTTTCAGTCCATCGCGTAATTTGTTATCTCACCTCTATGCAATTTTCGTTCTTTTGCAGCAAATCTGCCATCGAGACTTGAAGCTGGAGAACACCTTATTGGATGGCAGCCCTGCCCCACGTCTCAAAATTTGTGATTTTGGTTATTCTAAGGTTCAATTTCGAAGTGATATCAGTACTAAATGTTTTAAATAAACTATTAAAGGCATGTTTGACAAGTTTTGCTTTTGATGTCCTTTATTTTTCTAGTCATCTTTGCTTCATTCAAGGCCTAAATCAACAGTGGGAACTCCAGCCTACATTGCACCAGAGGTTTTTTCACGTAGAGAATATGATGGAAAGGTAATCTAGTTTCTATCACGACAGAAGATTTGGATTGTGGTGGAAGGGTTCAAAAACAAAACACATAAACTTTCTATCCACATTTGAACTATTCAGCCCTTGAAGGATAGAATGTTGCTTGATAGGTTTCGTGTAAGTCAATAATGTTCATTTTCTTAGTTCTTCTATTGTTGTGTCTTTTCAGATGGCAGATGTTTGGTCCTGTGGAGTGACTCTTTATGTAATGCTGGTTGGAGCATACCCATTTGAAGACCAAGAGGATCCCAAAAACTTCAGGAAAACCATAAATGTAATTCATTTCCTCTTCACCTCAGTTGATAGATTTATAAAATGTCTATTCGTCTGAGCCTTTACATTCTTATGCAGCGAATTATGGCTGTTCAATACAAGATCCCAGACTATGTTCACATATCTCAAGACTGCAGGCGTCTGCTATCTCGTATTTTTGTGGCAAATCCAGTTAGGGTACGTAGATATTATGCTGCCAAACATCATTTCATAGTTCTTATTTATATAATTATGTCTTGATTTTCTTTAGGAACATTGTCAAAATAAAATAAAGTTATCGTATACTAGATGTATGATGTCACTTGAAATCAGTTTCATAATTTTTCATCAATTTCATGATCACAGTTATGAGGGTTTATTTGGCCATTGGCTAAGTTTCAAACTGGAAGTGTAATGCCTGCTAAGTTGCCCTCTCATTTTCCCCTTCCCATAGTAAGGGTACATTTTGTAGTAAAATAACTTATAACTCTATATTGTGATTCACTGCAGAGAGTAACCATTAAGGAACTAAAGTCCCACCCATGGTTTTTAAAGAATTTGCCTAGAGAATTGACAGAAATGGCTCAAGCTGTCTACTACAGAAAAGAAGATCCAACCTTTTCCCTCCAGAGCATAGAAGACATCATGAATATTGTTGAGGAGGCCAAAACTCCAGCTCTAGTTTCGTGGTCAATTGGAGGATTTGGCTGGGGTGATGAAGAAGAAGAAGATGAAGAAGAAGAAACGAAAGAAGCAGCAGAAGCTGGGGAGGAAGATGAGTATGAATTGAGGGTGAAGGAGGCTCAGGCTAGTGGAGAGTTTCATATCAGTTAAATTAAAAAAAAAGTGTTAATTCTTAGATAGTGCAATAGATTCTTGGTTTCTTTTGCTCTTGGTTAAGTTCAACTAAGGTGTGAGAGAGTGTTTTCCTCTTAATGTATAAAAGTTCACTTTTCTGCATATCACATTTAGTTGAATAAATATGGGTGTACATGATTGTTGATTATGAGCATGAATTGTTTTTAATGCTTTCTTGTAGGTCTAGAAGGAAGTTTGTTTTTAGGCAACAAAATGACCAACACAACAAAAGTAACATAACTCTATTATACAGTGCAAAACTATATTTACACTTTTACGGTTCACATTTTGCATTATATTTGATCATTTGCCTATTCAACCAAAAAAAGCTTATCATTATCTCTGATCACGTCGATGGAGTCTATTTCTGCTCCTTCTTCATCTGTCACCATTACATCTTTTGCATCAAACCCAAATTTTTCACCTGTTGAAGAACATTCATACGTTAGTAAAATTTGCATTCAAGTAACCTGACCTCCAAATTTTCTTCCTCTTGTAATGTTGACACTAGCATGTGTTAAGGCACATTAGATGAGAGGACTTTATTAGTTTGATAATGGAACTTATTTGAGTAAGCTACTATTTTATGAACTTGTATTTGAAAAGCTAGTGGAGGTAGCATATAAGCTATGGAGTTGAGTCAACTAGAACTTATCGGCTACTTTTAATGTAGGTGTGTATACATATTATTTTGATTATGACTTGTGGGAAATTGGAGATATTACCTGCAATAGTTTTAAGCTCCTCAAATGAATCAGGCAACCTTATTAGCTTACCAGCTTCCATGACACCTTTATCTTTTCTCAGTATAGGGTGGCCTCTATATATACTAACTCTTGGACAGTTTAGCCCATTATATCTTCCCCAAATGCGTTCTTTATCTTCTTCACATGGCCCCCTTAATACAATCTCACTGGGTATGGCCTCATGTATATTGATTAGATGTCCAATCGCACGCTTCTTCAGCATTTCACTTAAGGTGGATGCAGAAAATTCATGAGTATGTATACCAGTTACATCTGCACCACTCATCACAAGCAACTTAACCATGTCCACGTGATTTTGTTCCATGGCAATTTCGATTGGTGTTATACCATGGTGGTCTTTAGAGTCTACATTTAATCCTTGCTTTAGTAACTCATTCATCAAAGTTACATCACTTCTTTTTGCTGCTGTACATAGGAGATCTCCTGCTATGTGAGGATCAGAGAGAGCTACAAGCTGGTATAGGATCCGGAATATGGAGTAATGTTTTGATGCTATAGCATCCCATAATGCAGTGTTACCATCCATGTCTGTCAGTAATGGGAATATAAATCACTACTTGCATGTGCTGTAGAATTAGAATAACTTAATAGGGAAGTATATGTGTAAGAAAAGGTAAAGCCACAGAGGTAATTTTTACCTCTTATGTGTACATTGCATCCATGCTTGAGTAGGACTTTAACACACTCTTCATGCCCATTTGATGCTGCTATGTGCTGCATAACAACAAATTCTTAACTTTGACTTTAACACACTATAGTGTAGGAAGACATTAACCATTCTAAATGATTAAGGTATTAGGTTATGTTCCATGAATGAGTTTTTGTTTTTAATATCCCTAACATCTATAATAGTAAATGGTGAATTGTCAGAATATGATTGGGTCCTTGTGCCAAACTTTTTATACTAATTGGTGATTGCATACTAATTAAACTCATTTTAAAACTTACCAATGGGGTTTTCCCTTTAGAGTCTCCAATGTCAGGATCCAAACCTGCTCTTAGAAGCTCTTCAAGAAAAGCAGCATTGCCTATGCTGGCCACACTTAACAAGTTTACAGACATGTTTGGATCTTCTTCTTCTTCTTCTTCCATATTCTCCACCATTAAATCTCCAATACTCAGTTCCTTAAGCTGCTTGAAATGCTGCATTTGCATTACATGTACAGTGAGTTTTAGAATTAGAAAACCATAAGCATTATGTGTAATAAAATATACAAGTCAAGTTGCCTCACCTGAAGTAGATTTTTGAGAATTTGTATATTGTCTTCCTTTTTAATCTGCATTACTTCTATGAGGGTATTGGTTTTCAACCTGAGGAGCTGAGTGAGAGTTTTGGTTCTAAAGGTAAATCTCTGAGGTCTACAACAAAGTGCACAAACTTCTCCAAACATGTCACCTGTGTGTAGAGTCCCTAAAGTTATCTCTTTCTCCATCACACAATCGATTATTTCCACTTCTCCTGACACTATAATGTAAACATCATCAGGTGATTCACTTTGCATTATAACATCCTCCCTAGGTGGTATATATTCCGCCTTCATTTTTGCAACCTGTTAGTTTATCAACAATATGTTTTATCCATTAATGATTTATAGAGTATTGTTAGAATCAAAGTGTATGAGTTTCATACCAAGGACAAAAGAATTTCTTTTGAGACTCCTTTGAAAAGATACACTTTCTCTACAGTTGCAAAGAACAAATGGTGGCAGATGCTTTGGCAAATAGACTTTGGTAACTGTTCAATAAGGTGATGTTGATTCAAGCTCTCAGCTTTGAATCTTAAACACATGTAGGCCAGGATCTGCTCTTTTAACCTTGGTGGCAACCTATTTCGGCACAAAAAGTTTGATGCTGCTTCAATGCTATTTCTCTGCACCAATCATGGCATGCATCATGCATGATTAAGCAAATGCATGAAGTTGTTTATAAGAGAGAACATAAATTATACTCACAAACTCCATGGTGCGGCGAGTTCCTTCAACAACAAGATTAGTCATGTTTCCAATCAAGTAAGCAGTGAGACCAAGGTTGAAGAGCATGTAGAAAATAATGAAGATCATTTCATTGGTGTTGACAGCATGAAGGTCTCCATAACCAACAGTGGTCATGGTGGTGATGGACCAATACATTGCTGAAATATATCTGATCCAAAGGCTTGTCTCTTTGAAGTTTGGTATCACTGCTCCAATCCATGTCTTTCCTTGGTGAGGGTACAATTCAGCTAGCATGTAATACAGGCACCCAGCACAATGAACTGAAAACAGTGTTACCTACACCAATTCTTTCCATCTTATATATTATATCATACTATTATATATATATATATATATATATATATAGGAGTGAAAAGAAAGAAATGTGACATACAGAAAGAAGCCTAGCACATCGGACCCAGAAATAGCTGAACCTGATGTCTTTTTCAAGCCTGCCAAATAAGCAATAAAGAGTGTAACATGCATATATAGTATTATTGCTTAGTATAATAATAATAAGAAGAAAAAGAAACCTAGTGAAGTATTGCTTGACACGTCTGATACGCCAAAATCTGAGTAAGCCCAAGAGAAGAAAAGGGAGAGCCACTCTGTGTTTGCCACTTAATAAATAACTCATTTCATCATATGGTATTGTTGATGCCACATCCATTACCAACCATGTTGTCATGTACCTAATCAACAATCATCATATCAGATTCAGAAACAGAAACATGTATGTTGTATGAATTAGTATCTACTAACCTCACTACTATCTTCTTGGAATCTCGAACTAGTAGATGAGTTGTTCGATCAATGTATGCCACAAAGAATGTCAAGACAATATCAACAGCAAAGAAAAGATCAACAACATTGTCCATAATGTCAATTTTTTTATTTGGAGAAGAGTGCATGAAAGCAACTTCAAATGGATACACCCATGCTGAATAAGCTACCAGTACAACCATTAAACTCTCCCAACACCTACACACACACATATATATATATATGCATAAGATCCAACCATATATACTATTATATATTCTCTTCATATGCTTCTGATTATGGTAAAAAACAAATACTATAAAACTAAGAAACAATCAATTTAAAATCACTTATGCTTTTCAAACTATATATGATTCTTACCTGTATCTTGAATCCATTGGAGATATGACCCACCCTTTTGAGTTTAACTGATTCTGGTTTGAAACACCAAGTGGTGGAAGAATGAGTTTAGAAACATTCTTCAGATTGAAAGATGATGAAGAGATATAATCTTCTCTAAGATGATGCTGCTGCTGCTGCTTTGAATGATCATCAAGCTGGTGTTTTGTAGAATTCTTCTTTAAACTAGAGGTTAGGTGAGGACTATATGAACTAGAATTTCTCTCCATTCTATCTTTTCCCACTAGACACAAATTATTGATTGATTTTTCAGAAAGAATATGTATGTAACATTAATTGAAGATAGAGGGGGGAGAAAAAGAGGTTTTAGAATAGATTCTATATGAAAAAAGATTAAAGGAATATATGGCAAGTTCAATAGAAGGAGCAAGAGACTTTATGGTGATGATATTATTATTGTGGTTAGCATTGAAGATCAGCTAGGAAGTCCTGTCATGTAGTGACCCTGTAGGAAAATGATGTGATGGTACAAAATAGCACCCATGGTGTAGAACCTATAGGCATGCACTCATGCATAATTTTCCATGGACATTAAAACAGGTATATCATTTTATGTTTATTTCATTATTTATTTTTGTAACTTAGTCCATGACTTTTAAAATTTTGCACAAAAAAATTACTGAACTTTGATTTGAGTGTAAAATTGTCGTTTGAAAAATCCCTGAACTTTGCATGTATAATTTAGTGCTTAAACTTCAAAATATATTTGAAGAGGACTTGCACTTGCTTTAGACATAACATTACCCATATCACTTTATGGTCAAATTGTGAATAATTATTTTGCTCATGAACCAGAATTTAGAGTTTCTTTTACACTTTGTATATGATGTTTAATTAATGAAATATTTTTGGAGTTTCCCCTAAAAATGTAAGAGTGGGATAAAGATATATATGATGAAAATATAATATTTAAAAGTTGGTGATAAAAGTGAAGAAATATTTTGAGTGGTGTAAAGTATGTAACACGTTTGAATCGATTAATTTTGCAGTAGAAATGGTGGGGTAATGAAGACTTGGCTTCTTAATTCTGTGGTGTAGATCAGTGTGCTTTATGCAAAGGACCCATTCCTCTCTATCTCCATCTCTAGTATAATTGCAACATCACTCTCTGATGTAACATATTTTGATGCAACATCACTTTTTCATTGGAGAACTACCACACACTCTAAAAGAGATATGTTACTTAAGAATGATGGTATATGTGTGGTTTATTCTTGGCATGATAGCAGTAAATAATAATATAATACACTAATCAAGTGAACACACATGTTGTGTGAAGATGATAGAGAAAGAAATAATAAGAATTATATAACATGATGATGAGATACTTTATTCAGCAAAGTAGTATTAACATTGTGTAGGAATATCCAAATTCCTATTTCTCTCTCACACGTTCTGGTTCCCTCTCTTTCTTTATTGATCTGTATGATAATAAGTAATAATACCTTAAAAGTAGAAACACAAAGTGAAGGAACAAACAAAAACATACTTAATAAACTTGAACAAACATGTTGACATGTTTTACAACAGGTAAAAATCAAGCCATTGTTTTTCCTTAATTTTGTTCATGTCTTTTTCTCTCATACATATGCCATATTCCAACAAAGTAATTGAAGCTAGTAAATTATAAATTATATTAGTCCAATTCAAGCTTGTGCAAGTTCTGACTTTTCAATTATTAAGCCATATTCTTATAATAATAATAATAATAGCATAAAAAAGTTAATTCCGTATAATTTATTGAGGCAATTAATATGGAAAATTTGATACTTTATGTAAGCTTGGCCGACAAATACAGAGCTATCTTTATGGGAGTTGACATTTTATAAATAAAACTCATACTTTAATAGAGTTAGTTCATTAAATATTTTGCACACCTTTTTCATAATAGACATTAAATTAAATTAATCATCACATAATTGTTTTGGCATTGATCAATGATCAATAATCAATAATAGACATCTCATGCTCATTAAAAAGATAACTTCTTTTGATTTCTTGTCCCTTATAGACCTTATATCTAAAAGGGAAGAAAATATTATAAATGTGCCCAAACTACTTTAACCAGGGAAGAGCAAAATCAACACAAAAATTGAAAATATATATAATAAGAAACTATTTGTTGGACTTGCAAAATCTCCTTGAAGGACACATCTTTCAGTAATAGACCTGTTTTAAGCATAAGCATAGCCAAATGGTAAACTCTTTATGTTTATCTAATATAGCATGACATAAGAAATTAACAAATTCATAGTAAATAGTGAAGACTTTGCAAAGGAGGAAGGAATAGAAAAAACAATCCAACATTTTAACTTCAACTAGTAAAAACACCAACATTACAGTGGAGTTAATTAACATTTTCCTTAATATACAGGGGAGCCTTTATTTATGCCTTGCTTTACAAGAAAAGAGATGAAAGTGAAAGATGCATCTATCTTTTTACAAGTTTCTAGTTTCTAGTATCCTAAAATCTTATTCTATACCTATTTTCAGCTATTTAACTGAACCTTAGTTGATCTAAAGAGATACCATTTTCCATTTCAATGGTTGGCCTTATAAGTTATAACTATAATTGTTGTGTGAGGAACTAAACACTTCTTCATTACCTGAGCATGTCTCCACTTTGCAGTTTTGGGCCACTTAATGCAGGGGAAATGCTAAAAGTATTGCCATCATTACCATAAAATGAAGGGTCCCCTAGAGGCATAGGCCGATCCGGGATTGTTGGAACTTCAATATCACCTTCAAGCATCTTCAAAGCATCAGAAATTGTTGGCCTCAAAGCAACCATAACATGAGAACATAGAATTCCCACCAACAAAAACCTTTCCATTATGCTCTTAGGATTTGAATTAGGATAGTCTTCATCTTTTAACAATGAACCATCCAAAGCCTCTTCTATATTCCCTGATTTCACCAATGACCAAGCCCAATCTGTGATCAAGAACGCCCGCGACAAACCTGTTGGAGACAAATCAAGAGCTTTCCTGCCACACATTATCTCCAAAACAACCACTCCGAAGCTATAGACATCGCTTTTCTCGGTTAGTTGACCATAAAGTGCATATTCTGGTGCTAGATATCCATGAGTACCGGCTACTCTAGTAGTTAGATGAGACTGACCCTCCCTGCTTTGTTTCGCAAGACCGAAATCTGCAACTCTTGCCCTCATTTCTGCATCAAGCAGTATATTTGTGGCTTTGATATCCCTGTGAAATATTGCAGGCTTAACTCCATAGTGCAAATAAGCCAATCCCTTCGCCACATCCAAGATAATGGTTTTTCTTTGAGGCCAAGTCAACGATTTATTCACCTTTTTAGGGTCGGCAGATACAAAGAGATGGTCTTCCAAGTTACCATTTGGCATGTAATCATAAACGAGATACCGTTGGCTTCCATTCTCATCAAGATTCTCATTCTCATCAACCACACAACACCCTCTAAGAGGCACCAGATTGCGGTGCTTCAGATTGCTAATGATCTCCACCTCATTACAAAACTCAACATCCCCTTGAAAATCAGACTCTAAAATCCTTTTCACTGCAACAACGGTACCATCAGGCAATGTTCCCTTGAAAACCAATCCAAACCCACCTCGCCCTATGAAGTTCTTAGTTGAAAACTTATCAGTAGCTTTCTTAAGTTCCTCAATTTTAAACCAAATTGACCCTGTATTAGGCCTCATTCTAGGCCTAGACCCTTGTTCCTCAGGGTCAAAATCATAGTCTAAAGTTTCAAGCTTCTTCCTCTTACACTTCCTATCATACCAAACATACAGCCCCAACAAAGAACACATTACCAACAATGCTACTCCAGATCCTGTGAACCCAAACACAAGAGTCCGATAACCCTTCCCACCAGAACCAACTTTTGAATAAACAGACATACCAAAAATGCAAGTGACAGCACCATTGCTTTCAGGTCCAAACTCATTCACAAATCCAGCAGCATAAAGAACGGTGAAGTAAAAGCAATTTATGGAATGAGAAGCATTACCATCAATTGAAACCAGTTCCTGCTTTACCTGTGTTGAAGAATAGAGAAACAATAGACATTATGAATAAGTTTGTGTTATAAGAAAAAACAAATAGAAATTCCTAATAAAATTAGCCATAATGAGATTATTAGAGAAAGGAAGAACCTGAAAGCCTGCTGCCAGGCACACATCACATAGAGAAAGATCAGTGAGGTCTGGTTTACATCCAGATTGAAGTGCTGTGTTATTACCAACCTTGGTGATCCAATCTGGAATAGTTTGAATATTTGCACAAACATGAGGGGAGATAACAAACTGAAGAGGGTCAAAGCAAGAATTGACAATACTATTAGGGAGTGAAAGGGAAGTGAGCTTGGACTGGAAATCTTCAAGGCATGAGTCAGAGGTAGAAACATCAGGGAGGTTGAAATCAGAGGTTTCTTTCAGGTGTTGTGCAAGTGCTATACCAAAAAGTGATAACAAATTTTGGCAACAAGAGCTTGAGTTTTTGTCAAAGTTTTCACAAGCAGAAGAGTTCCACGGGATTCTTAACACATAGTTAAGGTCCATAGGACATGTGGATGAAGAAGAAGAGAGAGAAGGGTTAGTGGCTGTTGAATATACTGAGCTCATACTCATTGATACAAACAGTGCACAGAACAAAGGAAGCATCATAACATGAAAAAAATTCATCTTTTTTGGAGGATATTGTATAAGACTATGGTTGTGATTATAAGTCATAAACAAGGTTGATGTTTCTATTGTAAGTTATTGATGGGTGTATGATTGGTGAGAAAAGAATGAAGATGATGATTATTTGTGTGATATAACTATGAATGAATCTATGATGATGAGAATAAGGTAAGTACAAAGGGTCAACTTTCCTAACATTTTCTTTCTGGCTGGGTTAGGTGCTTCTTTATTTAATTAATATGTTTAATATGCCAATTGTGTTGCTCAAAACAAATTGCTATTTTATGATCAAAAATAAAAACCAAACGTTCTCTGACTTTTATGCCACTCCTCCTCTACGATGCATCATCGATGTGGATAGCTAATAGTGACAAACAAGGAATACTATCATATATTTTTTTGCTAGTATTATCAAAAATATCATTCAATTTATTATATTAATAAATAATATTTGTGGCATATGGCGTATGAAGCAGGTAAAATGTCTAAATAAGCGAAATGATAAATAGAAGTTGGTTTATGAAAAGTAGTTTTGTGAATTAATAGAGATTGATATGAGTGAGCACACTAAATATAGGGTAAAGTCGACGTAAAATGAAAGAACATAATAATAAAAATGAAACAAACGTGCCTGTTCAAACGCTTCTTCTTTCATTTAATTTGTTTATCTTTCTCTTCAATATTGAATATTCATTATCCTCAATGCAATGGGAGAACACAACCCACGTTCACCAACATTGGATTTGACCCATTTTTTTAAGGTTCCAAAAGCTAAATCATTGAAAGAAGTCACCAAGGTATATAAATCCATTGTATACAAACGCCATAACGACAAGAAAAACTCCGAGGTAATTAATCTTAAATTTCATTCTCAACATCATCCACATTCTACAATGACCCATCAACCTTTTATTTCTTTTCTATTTTCAACTTCTTCAATCATTCATCATATTCATCTCTCTTTTTCTATCATCTACTTTATAACATACAATTTAAAGATTAATAAAACGTTAATCTTTAAATATTTCTTCTATAATTTTTATTCATCATCTTCTATCTCTATACATTTCACTAACCAACATTATCAATTTTCCTACAATCAAATTAATCAATCTAATTGAAAAGTATATTAAAATCTAAATTTATTCAAACTGAATTATCAAATAATAAAATATTTGATTGTTATGACATTCTAATTAATGAAATCATTCAAACATATTTTAAATCTTATAAGTATGATGTTGTATGATGTAGGAAGCAACATCAGAGGCAGGTTATATGCACATTAATGATAAAAGTTTGGATGAAGACATTTGGAGTAATCCTAAAATTTTATCAAGGAGTGGAAGTAGAAGATCTAAAACTCCATCACCAACTACAAAAAGATCCATGTCAAAACAACCAAGTAGGAGATGCACAACACCAACACCTGTATCAAGAAGTGAAAGCAGAAAAGAAACTGTTTCTTCATCATCATCATCATCATCTCTCAAAAGGATTCTTAGTAGAAGAGGTGGCTCAGCTTCTTTTTCAAGGAGGAGCATGAGTACATTGGAAATATCTGCACCTGAGTTGTTGCCAGCCCCTGCAGCTTCTCCTCCAACAAAAGATCATGTGCATGAAATAATAAGCAAAAGCTCAGATAAGGAAACTGAAAAAATCCCTTCAGTCTCTCTATCAAGCAATCTCAGCCGTAGGGCCACAACACCTATCATATTTTCACAAACAACAGCAAGAAGGAAACCTCCTGAGGTTGAGAAAAAACTCTTTTGCTCACTTGAGGACTTGTGCTTTGGATGCACTAAAAAGATTAAAGTTACAAGAGATGTTATCAAATATCCAGGGTATGTTAACATTGTTGTATATTTAGGCATTATATATGGAAAGAAAACATGATCATTTGACATGTGATATTCCTTAATTTTGCAACAGGGTGATTCTTCAAGAGGAGGAGATTTTAAAGATTGAGATACAGCCAGGATGGAGAAAAGGAACAAAGATCACATTTGAGGGAAAAGGTGATGAGAAACCTGGGTTCCTCCCAGGTGATATAGTTTTCGTAATTGATGAAAAGAAACACCCTTTGTATACAAGAAATGGCAACAATTTGGAAATAGGTGTTGAGATTCCTCTAGCAGATGCACTCACTGGATGCTCCATACCAATCCCACTATTAGGAGGCAAAAATATGACTTTGTTATTAGACAATATTGTCATATATCATGGATATGAGAAGGTTATTGAAGGCCAAGGCATGCCAATCCCTAAAAGCAAAGGAACAAGAGGTGACCTTCTTGTCAAATTCCTCATTCACTTCCCCACTCACTTAAGTGATGAACAAAGGCAAGAAGCGTTTTGTATCCTACAAGAATGTTGCTAATCACACCATACTTATATATTTGGGATGCCCTACTTTTACACAATTATATGATAGGAACAAAATGTTTAACTATCAGTTAAACAAATTTATTGGTATCATGCATGCATGCATATATAGTCATTACTATTGGGTTGTGGCGTATGGAATTCACCTAATTATGTATCAGTTTACATTAAAGAAAATCTTGTAATAATAATGTAAAAATTGACAACTCGTGATGTACTCAAATAAACTATGTACTCTTATTCGTATTATGTAATTGTTAACGATGATTCCGGTGCTCATTTCTAACGTACTACATCATTGATGACTCAACCACATTAATAATGCACACATTTGAAGTCCAAAGAACCAATGTATTAATTAAACTTGCTGATGGTTGAAAAAGAGAAGCAGCTTGTCTTTTTAAGGTGCTTGATTCCATATGCTTAACTTGTCAACGTTCCAACCTGCACAGTTTTCAACAATCATGAAACTTCTTGCAACCAATGGATGGGGGAAATCAAGATATTACAGAATGCAGCTGATGAATATCATCAATACTAGGTTGCTAAGCCATAGGACATAGCTATCCATATATTTGAGGAGATAGGTTTCTCCAAATGCACAAGTTATCTGAAATAATTGTCAAGATATGTAACTAGAATTTTCATTAGATCTGTGTACTTTACTTTCAGCTAGGAACTACTATGTCCCAATGTACATTTTCCTCCTTTTAACCAAACAAGACATGATGAGATGGTGTTTTTATAATCAAGGTGAAAACTATAGCAACCTTTTTCTCTACCAACTTTAATAATATTTCCAAGTCCAATAGGCTGAATCTGTTATGCTAATCTAAATCACTTGTCTTCATTCATGTCCTGGCCCAATAAAAAAGTATCACTTAATTAAAATAATTTTTTTAAAAATACAAATTAATATTTTTATATTATTTGGAAGATTCTGATTGACTATGGACATGAGGACATAATGATTTTGGGACCAGATTCCATTTCTTTTTAATGTATTGTTTCTTCTCATATCATTTTTTTTTGTTAAGACTAAGTATTTGATGTGGATGGAATAGTGGAACAATATATATTGGGCCGAAAGAAGAAAACCAAAACGAAAGGTGAGAGTAATTGGGCCTATTCAACCTTCGTCACTGTTTATAATAAATCCTCTGTCTCTGTCTCTGACTCTGATCTCCTCTGAGAGAAAAATGAGAAAACGCACAGTTTACGCATGGCTAGTAGCACTATTTTGCTTTATAGTTTTGATGATCGTAACCCCTTCTATTCCTCAATCCCAAGAATACCATGATTTCGCTGACCACCGCCGCTTCTTCGGTAACCCCTTCTATTATCACTATGTTTTTTTAACACCCTTTCAGTTCCTTTCAACTGGGTTATCTAAAAAATGTGATTTTTAACACCCTTTCAGTTCCTTTCTTTTCAATTATCTTTAGATTTGACTTCCTTTTCAAGAGGGTTACCTATAAAATTTGAACTTGGGTGTGTTATATATCATTTTAGAGGAATCGTTGAGATCTAGGGTAGATCAATTTTGACACTTTTTGTGGTCAATTCTCGCAACGAAGTGGTTTTTTTAATTGTTTTGATAATCCGAATTTGCAGGCATTCCTAATGCACTCAACGTGATATCGAATTTCCCATTTCTGGTTATTGGACTCATTGGGTTGATACTTTGTCATCATGGAAATTATTTTCAGCTCAGGTATTGTGTTTTATGTCACAATCAATTTCTTACTGCTTGCAAAATGAAAATCCGGTTGTGTTGTATCTTGTATGAGTGTGTTTGGTTAAACTACTTAATTAAGCCCTTATTCAATGAGAAATTTCAAAATAAGCTAAAAAAATGAGCTTATTTTCTAACAACCTTACTAAAATAAGCTGTAACCTGAGCTTATAGGAAGGTTATAAGCTATTTTCATAACCTGTTCTCATCAGTCCAAAGAAGCACTTCCAAACGCGCACTATATGATTTCTTTTTTTATGGATATAAAAATGCATGCTAAAAGCTTGCAAGGTGAACTATGGGGTTGGACATGCTTTTATGTTGGAGTGGCTGCAGTTGGAGTGGGATCTTCGTACTATCATCTCCAGCCAGATGATGCTCGCCTTGTGTGGGATCGGTTGCCTGTGAGTTCCTCCTGCGCAAGTTCAGTTTTGAATCATTATAGATAGAAGTCCATTCCCACTGTTGATTTTGATTTCCAAACCATTTTTTATGACAGATGACGATTGCTTTCACATCAATCGTGGCAATATTTATCATTGAGCGGATTGATGAGAGGAAGGGGATGATTTCAATTATACCTCTAGTTTTGGTGGGTATAATAAGCATTGTGTATTGGAGGCAAGCCTACTACTCTCTTGTTATTTTATTTACAATCTTTCATTTTCTTAGCCTATATTGTTATCTGAAGTTCAGTGATTGCAATATTAAGAGACAACAATTTCTTCAAATGGATAAAAACTAATTGCCAATTCTGCAAACATATTTTCCATATATATCTGCATGATTTATTGTGAGGGAAAAAATTATGGAATAGTTCTTGAAATAATTGCTCTTGATGTCCATCTGCCCCAGGTTCTTCGATGACCTCCGTCCATATGCTCTGGTCCAATTTGTACCATGCATTGCTATTCCTCTCATGGCTATTTTATTGCCTCCAATGTACACGCATTCAACTTACTGGCTATGGGCTGCAGGTTTAGATTTGTCTTATGGCATAATAGTCGCTTGAACTTTTCAACAATGCTCAGGTTTTAATTTTTTTTCAGGGTTTTATCTTCTTGCTAAGGTGCTAGAGGCTACTGATAAGGATATCTATGAATGGACTCATGATATTGTTAGTGGCCACACACTTAAGCATTTGTTTGCTGCAATGGTTCCTGTCTTCTTGACACTGATGCTTGCAAAGAGGAGTGTTGAAGCAGAGAGGTATGGTTACATGTCTGCAACATTAAACTGCTTAAAATAGCATGAGCTTGATTTGTGTGCTAGAATATTGCATCTAATTATGGGAACAAGTAGGTCCTAAGTGTTTTTTTAGAAGTCTCAGCATGGCAATTGGATGTATATGGTGCTTGGAAATAGAAAAGTAACATCAATGTCAATTTAGCAAATGGAACCTATTTTCTGAAGATTTGAGTGTTTCTCTGACTGGCTATAGAATATTACAATTTTGATTATGAACATTTTATTGTATTTCTTTAAATACATACACTGTTTATATTTCTAATTGATTACTGCATTTGAATTACAAACTCTCTTAAGCAACAGGTTCACTTTCACCATTAATCATTTCCTTATCACATTTATTTCCCCTTTTGTTAGGATATGACAGTGCATGTTAGACTTGATGTATTTATTTTTTAACCAAGTGGTTGATGGAACTTGTTGCAATATAACAATTTGACTACTGATACTGTCTTGATTGGCAGGCAAAGTTTGCTTAAAACATGGAGGGTTTCATGGACAAAGGTGAAAGAGGGCAACTCCAATGTTGAGAGCTATGCTTTCTTTTACTCAAATGTGCCACAGGTTGAGGAGCCCAAATAATGTATGTACGTACGTATGAATTGAAAGACTAAGTGGGTCACAGAATACTGTTGTTATACTTGATTGTAGACCAAATAGAACAAACTATTACAAGTTAACATTCATACACCAACATTATCTGTAATTAGCTTATGATCTGTAACTTTGTATAGTTCCTCATTTACTTAAAAATGCATACAAGACCAAAGCACAAGAACTAGAAATAAAAGATTGATTTGGATCATGTCATGTTACTTTTTATTCCTCACATGATTATATGTAGAAGAGAACAAGACATTTAAGTTTATGAATGAAATCCACTAATAAAACCTTTGATGTTGAATTGAATTGTTGAGATGGGAAATGAGACATTCACATACTTTTATAGGTCGATTTGATGGTCAATTAAACAAATCCTCAGTTATTGTTATATATCTTCATTGCTAAAACATTTATCATAATTCATTGACTCCATGAGTTGATTTGAAGATATTATTTGGTAAATTACTTATCAAGACGTAAATACTCATAAATGATATTTAAATTAAATTTATTGATAGTTCCTCCAAACATTATGAATATGATATAGTAATAAGATAAAATTTCTAACTTAGGATATATTGTTGAATAACATTTTGAAGCATGACTAATTTTTAGAAGCTAAATATTTACTTAACCATAAAATAATCCACAATAAATATTTTAAAATAAAACAAAAATCATAAGCTCAATGAATAATCATTTCACTTGAATATAAGAGTCAAATATTTGGTAGAAAATAACAAATTAATTGTGAAGACGGTTGAAAATAACAAATTCATGGGAATGTCAATGTAAAATGACTTCTTTATATCCTTCTTCTATCTTCTTGTTTCTCTAGTCAATTAATATTTATAAAAAAACGATAACAAACATTCCTAAGAGTATTGTTTTATATCAATCTAATTTGGACCAAATGAGACTCAAATTTGTCCGCACATTATATTTCTATTAATGACATTCCATAAAATACAATGTGATAATAAAAACTACTTACATCAAACAACAGCTTAAAAATTAAAAGAAAATATCCTGTTGGGAATAAATTATTTAAGAAACCTAAAGAGAATACATTTTATTTTTAAAGATAATAATTATGGAACCAAGAGATTAATGAATTTAGTTTATGGATAATAAATTTGTAATTATACAGACAATCCCTAAGGGGTGAGTATAACTACATTAATAATGAGCATAATTAAATTTAACATTGTGATTTATATGTCATACATCTCAAATCTCAACACTATTGCTCTCATTAGTTGTTTATTGCCCCCAAAAAAGGTAAGTGTGGTTCCTTACCAAAACTAAACTTTATATCACTCTATGTATTCTTTTATTCTCAATGAGAAACAAGATATACATGGAGTGGTACAAAATTTGGGATAAAAGATGTGGCTCCAACAAAAATAGGATGAACATGGCCCCATTAAGCTTATATGGAAAGTTAAGTGAATATGAGAAAGCTGGAAAGAGTGACAAGAAAATAACACTAAGCTGAGGAGAAGGGTGTATATAAGTTCATCAAATTACACATGCAAATACCATAATTCAGGCCAAACATAATAATAATAATAATAATAAGGTGAAATGGGATTGTTCATTTGGATCCAAATGCAAATGACAATTTTGGTCGGGACTTGTTTTTACCCAACAACTTTATTTGGTTTAACCGTTCTTGTTCTTCCTCTTGTTTCTTCCTACGCATGGCTTCTTCTTTCTGTCTCTGTATCTCTTCTAGCTCTCTATAACGTTCCTCCTCTCTCCTTTGCTGCTCTAATGCTTCCCTTCTCTGTGCTTCTTCAACCTTCCTCCTATTCTCCTCAATCATCTTTTCAACCTCCTCTTTCTCTTTCCGAGCTTGTTCCTGCACAAAAACATCTCATCAACTTAAGCTAAAGAAGCCATACACCAATCAAATAAACAAATTTACAGATTGAAATATTAAAGGAATCATATAGAACAATGTGAGGCAAATACCTCCTTCCGTCTAGCCTCGATAAGAGCAGCTTCTTTTTCTTTTTCAAGTTGAGCTGAAACTTCACCAATAAGTCTCCTTCGTCCCTCCTCCAACCGCCTTTCAATCTCTACCCGAACCTCCTCAGAGTTCAAGCTTTCTTTGACTCTTTTATGAATTGCTTCTTCAACTCTCTTTAAAGTCTCTTCTTCTATTAATTTAATTTCTGCTTCTTGTTGACGCCTGTGAAAGTGCAGCACTATGTTAAGCAAGAAATGGCCACTCAAACAGGGGGGATGCCACAAATCAGTGGACTCAAATTCAACCTCGATGTTAATTACCATAGATAGACAGTTAACAACTAAGCTAGACAGCAGACATGTCTGCTTATGTATTCTCCCATTTTTTATTTTCACTTTTCCTTTTACCCTTCCCTAAACTACTTAATGGAAAACCACAATCAACCGCAAACTAACCTCCATGATGACAATGACACTAAAAAAATGGTTATGCTTTTAAGGCATACCTCTATCGAATCCTGATCCAAACAAATGAGTTTCAAAACTGGTGAACAGTAGATAAATGAGGCAGCCAATTTGATCATCAAACATAACAAGTTGAATTATAGCAGTACCTTCCTTCAGACAAGCCTGTGGAGAAGAAATTCAAGTAACCTGCTGCAGTTTTAAACTGATCATGGAAATACTGTAATTTTTACTCTAAACATCTTTGACAAATTAGTTATAAATTAGGCCAAGTTTTTTATTAGTCAAGTCCCAAAGGCATGAAAAACAACTAAAAACATAGGTTGATCCTGTTGAGAATAATACTAACTCGGTAAAACCTAAGGTTTACACTAATAAAATTCCTAGTCAAAACTAAAACTGAAATGCAACAACTTGTGCATATAACAGCTTTAGGATCAATGGGTCAGGTCAAGCTTTCTTACTGGGTGTTACTATAAAAGTCAAAAGTACTGAAGGGAACCACTTATCCTCCTCCAAAAATGGGAAACAAAAACTTATACCTTCATAAAAGTATTTCCTATAAGGAACAATAATTAGTCCAAGTGGTTATTTAGCTATTATATACGCACAATAACCACTTCAAGTGATATTTTGTTTAGGGTCAATATTTTTGGCAGAGGTTTCTTATTTTGAATTCTCAAATTTTCTGAACTATTCATATCATTAAATTCCCCACAGGTGATGTATGTCGATCAAGCAATAAAGCATAAGTGTTGTTCCTTATGATATAATGATGACTAGGACATTCAGTCAAAGAGACACGGAGCAGACCAGGGCCCACTATGCCACGTATAGAAATGTGATAGACAAAAGAGATGCAACATCCTACTCTTTAATATGAATATTATTTTCTTTTCTTTACAGAGAACCATTCACTAGACAACAGATCAATATAATCATGATGTAAGGCTTGGGTAGCATATATGACCATAACATCTCATAGCATGTTCTCGGCTGATGGATTTTATGCATAACAGAGAAACCAAGGAAATTTTTTATTACCACATGCTTATATATTAATAGATACAAGAACATTATTAGACTACCAAAAGTGGAGCATGCCAATATCAGAAAATAAACATAAGGTAGATGGGAAATTTGAAGCAAGACCTATTTCGCCAAAGAATTGAAAAAAAGCTAAGAAGTTTGCTATAATAACATCCTTTCCTAATTTCCAGGCAGTCTCTTACTGATAATATGCATATTTCTTTTTAACAGAAGATATAAACATGATAAGTTATAGGTTTTGCATAAAAGATTAAAATTCTCATCATAAACCAGAAGAATCTACCCATTAGTAAATCACTTCCATTTCAAATCATAACTCAAGGACAGGTGAAGAGAAGGCCGAGTTCAAAGAAAATGACAAGCTAGTTATCTACCTTTGCTTCTCTTCTTCTTTCTGTTGTTTTTCAATGGCAGTTTTTTGCTCTGTTGAACCAAGGCTTGGGCTGGAAGATTTACGAGTAGGTGACAATGAAGAACTCCTACTTTTATGTCTTCTGTATCGTTTTGCAGCAGGAGATCGACTTTTACGACGTCTTGGAGTCGTAGAAGGACTTCTGCGACGTCTTGGAGTCGTAGAAGGACTTCTGCGACGTCTTGGAGAAATAGAATGACTTTTTCGCCTGTATGATGACAAAGATTATCATAAGCAACAAATCTCCACCAAAGAAAAGAGTTATATTAAGTGAACTTTACCTGCGCAACATCTAGCACACTAAATACAAAAACATGTACAGTTACCTCATAAATTGATAAGAATAACCATTGTGTGCTCCATCTTTTAGCACATGAAGAAGCATATGTCACATTCGAGCAATGAAAAAACACTCATCAGCACCCACCACCTGCTTACATCCCTCACTTTCCATATTGTGGGAAAGAAACTGATCTTTTAATGTTATTATGAATAACATGTATCCTATCTTGTTCTATATTATTATATTTTGTTCTATGTATCAGTCATTGATGAGTTTCCACCTCATCATACAAATAATAAACCCCCTCCCCCCAAAAGAAAGAAAGAAAGAAACGCAATAAAAAGTCTTTCAAAGTAAGAAACGCGGTCACCAGACACTTATGACAAGTTGGCCAAATACTTGAATATTAGCAATATCAATCATCCAGCATAACAGTACAGTATGCATCTCATTGAGTGGGCTCAAGGAGCTCAACAGAGAGGTATCAACTTTGACCTACATGTTATGATCATAAAAATACAATAGCTCTGTAGTCCTGAAAATGTCACTCATTTCTTCAAACACAAAAATAGTCAGTTTTCGACATCTACTCCAACAAAGGAAATGAAAATTTGTAATTTATTTGAAATTTAAATAAGAAATTAATACAATGGAAAGGCAAAGAAGCCTGATAAAAGTAGAACCACATTTTTTTACACATTTTGCCGAATACTCGAGTTCAAGTCTAAATCTGATTTTGCTAGCTATCATCAAGTATCATATAACTAATAGTATAAACGATGATATCCTTGGTATTTGCACATAGCATCCAACCTGGAAGCAAATCTAACATACACTGTATAGTACTTCACATCATAAAGAAGAAGAGCAACAAAATACCAATAATAAACATGTATTGTAAAACATGGTTTCGACAATCAATCAACGAAAGTAAAAGAGATGTATAAAACAATCAAAGAGGATCACCTGCTCTTGGAGTAATGAGGAGATGGGGTTCTGTCTCTTCTGCTCCTCCGGCTATACCGGTGTCCCACCGGAGATGGTGAACGCCTCCCTCGTCTATAAGGAGGCGATCGGGATCGTGACAAGTCTCTCGGCATCTCCTAACACCTGATCCTGATAATCTTATGATATTTTTAACACAGGATTCGGGACAACTAGTTCAAAAATATAATTCCCTACAAAAAGAATAACAATAATAATAATCATAAGTGAAAGAAACTGATAGCGATGCCGTTAAATGATCATCAAAGCCAATACATATATAAAATTTGAGATGCATAAAGATCATAGGAGAAAACAGATTAACGTTTAATGGATTAAATGATAAATAAAGAAGAAGAAGAAGAAGAAGAATAAGAAGAAGAAATAGGACCTGAAAAATAAAGGGAATATAAAAAGGAGATATGGTGAGATAGTGATGGATCTGAAGAAAAGGAATATTAGAAGAGTGAATTGGAAACGTACAAACCCTAATAAGTGAGGGCCGAGAGAACAAGGAGAAGAACAAAAAGATACAACAAACTACATTTTCTAATTTTTTAAATAAAATCAAATATTAAAAATCACCATCGATATTGTGGTTTTTCCTTTTCTTTTTAACATGCCTAACACCTTAATTGTGTTTTCTCAGGAAAAATATTTATTTAATATAATTTTAACTTAACTATTCTATAAACATAAATGATACATTTTTTGGATGAAATATGTGTTCATGATCTCCTACCCAACCCATCATACAAGTTTTTAATAATTTTGGCATATTCATTTTGTTCAAGTAATGATAAAAGATTAAAAAAGTATTCAAGAACTAAATATTTGATGAAATTTTGGTTTTTAATATTTTTTTATCATTTGTTTACTCTAATCTTCAATTTAAACTTGACGAAATTGGCTTGCTAAACCTCGATAGTTTATAGAGTCTAAATATCTTATTATGTGCATTTTTGAAAAAATCACCTTTTTGTATATGATCATTATTTTAGAATGGACTCTACTCAAACATATCGGAAAATGTACTATTTTTATTATACATGATTGACTTAGAAATTAGTTTAAAATTTTTATAGAGTTACAAAATTGGATTTCTAACAATAAAATGTACCTATAATATTAGTAATACATTTTTTTTCATAAAACAGGACCTAATGTGTAGAAGACAAGTAATACATTAATATTGAATGATTTATTTTTTAAAAGAGTATAAAAACGATTAAAATTGAAATAGAAAACAATAATGCTATACGGATTGACATGTCACAACCCATAATTTGCTTAAGATGGTTTTGGGATGTAATTTAAAATACTTAAGTTGTAGTCAGATTTTTAATCTAACCCAATTTGAGTATTTATGTATGTTTCAGTTTGATGTATGTGTATTTTTCCAATTACTGCTCAAACTCTCCTAACTCTTACTATTGTTTGTTTGTTACTAGTAAAATTGTCATCATTCATGCCCATATTAGAGTACCTACCATTAGTTTAAACAATTCAATATCATTCATGCCCATATTATATATATAACAGTAAGTAATATTGGACCCTTCTTGGCAATGTTTTCTATCTCGCGTTCAAAATCACAATATTACAAACAAAATAAAAATAAAAATAAAATACAAGGGAAGAAATTGAGTCTCAATGAAGCATTCATTTCGATGCATGTTATTATTCAGAACTCAGAAGCAATGAAGTACTAGAAACAAAAATAATTGGGTCCGAGTCTTCAATTAATTAATCCGTCTTAACATTTAGTTTACTCTTGTTCCTATGAGCATAACTGTTGCGATGAAAATCAACAAAAAGAGCCAAAAGCGAAGCATTAAAAAGAGCATTGAAACACCAACCCCAAATCCCAGAGCAACCTTCACCATACAAGTGTTTGTATAGCATAACAACAGAAACCACGAAACTAAACACGAACTGTACAATCTGAGAATCCGTTACGACACGCTTCCACCTAGGCCTTACCCCCAATGCAGTTACAAAATAATAACCGTACATGATGACGTGGACAGACGCATTAGTTACAAGTGCAATAGGGAACAGAGACTGAGAAGTATGAAGCCACAGATAACACATGACGAGAACCGTTGCATGATGGTACACGTGGAGGAATGAGAGTCGTCTAAAATTGCGTGATAGAATAATGAGTAGCGTATCAATGAGTTCAAGGAATTTGGAGAGGTAGAAGATATAGGCCCAGAAGAATAGAGGCCCAATGGGCTTAGTGTGTGGAGGGAAGCATAGGATCCAGTGTGGGTGAGGTGTATGGGAGAAGATGGTGAGGATGGTGGAGAAGGACATGATGAGAGAGATGAGGAAGAGGGAGAGGGAGTGGAGGGCGGTGATGGGTTTCAGAAAGCGGGGAGAGAGAGGAGGGAGAGGGAGAGAAGGGAGGAGGAGAGAGAGTGAGAGATAGGATAAGAGAGAGAAAGAGAGGAGAGAGAGAGATGAGAAAGGGGTGAGAGGAGGGTTCCATGAGAAGTTCAGAATGGTTGGGTGGTATACTAACCATTGTTGGAGGAAATGGATTACGGAATTCGCCATTCAGAGGAACAGAGAAAGGGTAGAGTTGAGTTATTAGGATGGGGAATTGAACTCAACAATATAATAAGATAGAGCAAACCCGAACCCGAACTCAAACCCGACCCATTTATATTGTAATTGGGTCCATTCAAACCAAAAGCAGTGGATAACTTAACATTATGATTCAAGCATCACTTACCTTGTCAAGAGGAACACCTTTGTTAAGAAAACCAATTTAGGACATAATAATAAGATAGAGCAAAGTTGAGTTCAATCAATCAATCAATAGTAACAAAGTAAAAGGAATCCCTTTCTTGTGCCCCCAATATTCCAAATCCATGCATGCAAAACCACTTACATATAAATTATATAGGTCCACGTTCTAGCTTGCTTGCTTCTTCTTCTTCAAAAACTGAGGCATGTCTCTAACAAACCCACGTCCTGGTGTTATTGTGAATGGAGTTAGAAGAATGAGAAGATTCCACTATTTCTGGTGCCTAAATTGCCAACGTACTGTGAGGATACCCTTTACAAATCCAAATGGTTCTTTATGTCCCTATTGCTTCCATTATTTGCGTTATGAGCTTGATATCTCAAGGCCAAGGCTTCTCATCAATAATCATAATAATAATAATATGCCTGCTACTCAGCTAATGAATGACTTGTCTCTCATTCTTGATCCATCTCTAAGGAGACAACACAACAACAACAACAACAACCATTTCAACACAACAACACAATGGGATACAGAAAGTGATGAAGATGGTTCAAATAATCCACAGGTGAGAATGGATCTAGCCATCAATTTAAATTGTGGTCACCATAATGTTATGTTCTTTTTACGGTTGATTGATGTATGTTGGAATTGTTGATCAGTCTCATTGTAATTGTTGCGAACTACGTAAACAACAATGTATATATGTACTTTTATAATATATTTAGCCAATCTCTAATGTTTTGTACATCTGTTTTTGTCATTAGGCTTGGATTACTCTTCGGTTTGTTAGACCAACTCGTCCACCAAGGCAATTGCTTCCTCCTCAAGCAAACAACAACAACAACAACCCTTTTGAGAATAATACATTATTAGATGATGGCTTCATTGATCAAACAATGGTTGTTAATAGTAGACCAGGGCCACCTCCAACAGCATCTTCAGCAATTGCAGCATTACCAATAGTTAAAGTAACACAATCCCATTTGGCAAGTGACCCTAATTGCCCTATTTGCAAAGATGAATTTGAGGTTGGTGTGGAAGTTAGAGAGTTGCCATGCAAACATTTCTACCATTCTGACTGCATTCTCCCTTGGCTGCAAATCCACAACACTTGCCCTGTATGCCGCTATGAGTTACAAGCAGTTCCTAATGCTGATTACCATACTCACAGTGAGAATGAGTATGCCTTTGGCTTTGGCTTTGGCCTTGAAGATGTTGCAAGCAGCTTCAACTGGATTTGGAACCAGTTGGCTTCTTTTAGGCCTATCCGTGCAGTCCTGGGTTGGACACAAAGACATTATGCTCATGGTGCCCAAGGTAAAAGACCATATTTTCTAATGTACCATTTCTTAGGACATTAAATGATACTATAGCAGGCAATAACACTAACTGAATAAGTGAGGTGTGGAAGTTGAATGGCTAACAGAGAGTTGGTAGATAATTGCAGGTAGTCCTTGGTGGCGTGCATTACTCATTTTATAGCTTCATCTATACATGAGAGAGATCACACTCTGGAATCTGAATAGTATTTTAGATCTATTCCATATAGTTATTATTAAGCAGGTAAAAGCTGCATAGCACTTAATACTTAATAGCAATAACTTGGATGGAATGGAACTGATCAAAAAGATCTTCAAGGCTTGGTGATGTGTGTGCTCTTTTCATTTTTTTAAAATTATTTTAATGTAGTCATTTGTTCATAATGTTGTGTTATTCATAATTTAATTATAATGTGTGTTTTTAAAAGTTTGCTTAGAATTGTACAAGGAAAATCTTCTACTAACAAGGGATTTCTTAATTGAATTAATATAAATTATCTTCTAATTTAAAAAATAAAGATATAGAACAATTTTAGTGTCATGTCTAGCTCATGGGAAATAATAAGGTGTTGTCACACATTAGATTCAGCTATACACAAGAAATGAACTTGATTCATGTAACATAGTGAATATAGTATTGCACAAAAATGAGTTTCAGTGATAGTGGAGTACTACTAATATTGGTCTAATTCCATTATATGTGTTGAGTAGGATACTCCTTCTACTCTATTAATATTAGTAAAAAAATATAGAAAATGAAAAAAGAAACTTAAATAGGTGCCTTAAACTATTTACATTTTTTGTAGAGAGAAATTAGATTTTCAAATAAAACTAAATAAAAAAAATGAGTTCAATTTCTGGGACAATACTTATTGGCAAGAGCAACTACGAATTCTGAAATAATATGGGACAGTAACAAAAAGTCAAATGAAAAAAGTTGGAGGGCAAATCTAAATACAGGTGGTATATATAAAAGAGGTAAAAGAAAGAAGGATAATAATGTAATTTGAGTTTGGAGGTGGGAAGAGAATGGATGTGCCCCAAGTTTTGTTGTCACCTGTTTGCAAGGCGGGTCATGACTCACTTCATCTCATCGCCACCTCTTTCCACCACTCCTACCTTCTCCGCCACCGCGTCGGAATTATTCTTCCACGTCAATTGAAGGATAAATGGTGTCAAGGATCCATTCAACTCAAAGGGTTCAATTTTCTTCAACTGTCAAATGATGCTTTCTCTTTCTTTAGTGGAGGAGGACATGGAGATCACTTTCGAAAGGCTGGGATGTCCAACTCAAACTCCAACATGTCCAGAAAAAATTCATTTAGCGGAAGGAAATGGACAAATATTCTCCTTGCTGCCAATGTCTTGTGAGTATATATTCCCTTCAATTGTGTATTCAATTTCTGTTAATGACTTTCTCATGTGCTTATTGCTGTAAGTTGTTACAATAAAAAAGATGGTCCAATGCACGAGGCTCCCACTTAGTAGGGTCTGGGGAGGGTTCATGTAGGCAGCCTTACCCACAAGCAGAGAGGCGTAAGTTGTTACAATGTGCATTGTAATTTTTTGTGTGGATATATCAATTTCATTGAAAATATACAACCAGGAACCTAAGCAACAAGTTCAACCAGTTAACTTACAGTTGGCACCAAACAATCTAAAAATGTGTACTTTTATTTTTTGTTCTATGTGTTTCCTTATCTTTTCCTCATTTTATTAGTTTGTACGTGATGTTACTGTTTTTGCAAATTTACATACAATATGATGATATGAATTATTATACATTAATCATTTGAACAGATTTTATATTGCACAACTTGCGAGCCAAGGCAAGGTTTTATTGTGGGGAGCAAAGGTAAGGTAACGAATAAAAATATAAACATATGTCCTAAATTGTGTTGAGTTCTTACATGTGAGTTTGTGTATGTTACTAGATAAACAGTCTCATTGACAAAGGACAACTTTGGAGACTTGCCACGTCATCCTTTTTGCATGCTAACATTGGACACCTCATGGTCGGGTTTGAATTTAGTTGTTTGAACTTTGAAGTTTGTTTTATCATCACTTATTTTTTAGTTATTAAAATTACTTCAAAATCTCTGCAGGTCAATTGTTATTCCTTAAATTCAGTTGGTCCTACTGTGGAGAGCTTCAGTGGTCCTCTAAGATATCTGGCAGTGTACTTTGCCTCTGCAATTGCAAGTAACTGCTTATTCTCTATACACTAGCTCATGAAATTGCTTACCTCCAAGTATTCTCCTTACATATTTTCGAGAAAACCAGGTTCAGCTATGAGTTATCGGTTCAGCAGATTGCCCGCAGTAGGCGCATCAGGGGCAATTTTTGGACTAGTAAGTTCTTCTACATTATTATGTTAGCTTTATGTGCATGCCTAGTATTATACATTACATACATATGGATGATCAAAATTGGAGCAATAATTTTAATTCCAATGGTATATACTTAGTAATTGCTTTTAATTTCCCATTTTAACTTCATTGTTAAGAAGGTAGCTGATACATGTATAACTTACTTGGCATTTTAACTCCATTGTTGCATTTCCCCCCAAACTACATGCTTAGTTCAGAGTTCTATACCTTCACCCCATCCCCACCGGAAAAGTGAAAAGGCAAGGTTAAAATAATATATTTGAGTTCACATTTGGGATGGTTATCGAAGATGATGAGAACATAACCCACCGACTTTTATTCTCTTTCCCCTTAGGCTTGAACCCTCTTCTGTAATTTTTTGTTCCCACGGTACTTATCTCTCCCAAATGCTTATCTTGATTTGAAACACTGTATGAAAAAGGTAGAAAAATGACATGTTAAGCAATACCTGGTTTTCAGGTTGGATCAGTTGCAGTGTTTGTCTTGAGGCACAAAGACATTGTAGGAGGTGGTAAAGAAGATTTGCTGCACATAGCACGTGTGATTGCCCTCAATATGGTAAATGTCCTCATTCCCCATCTTAGTAGAATCAAAAGCTTTTTTACTGTCCAAACTAGGATATTTATAGTTGGATTGAATTATCACTAACCTGTCAGGGTTGCTTTCTCATTCTGCATTAAGGTGTTCGGATCACTACTGATTCTGTTAAATTGTTGCATTTACATTAATATGTTCTCCTGATTAGCAAGCATGAACATATAGTTTTAGCAAGAACTTTGTGTGAGTCACTGAATCTGCTGGTATATTAATGCATTACATCTTTATATCTCTCATTTTTGCTAGTATTTCCCATACAGGTCCTAGGGCTATTATCCAATGGCATTGACAATTGGGGACATGTAAGTATAACATCTTTACATCGCTCATTTTCTAATTCGTTATTCAATTGTCAGACAATCATTTGCAAGTTAATGAATGCATTGCCAATGGATTTTTCTTAATTCCTCAGATTTCATTTTCCTTGTTCAACTAGCCTATTCTATTTCTGATACAAGTTTTCACCAAATAATGGTAGAAGTTTTTTGACTGAGCCAACAAGATATAATTTAACAAATAAGGTACAAGTATGCCATGCCTTCTTGGTGAACATGATTTTTGTTGTACTAATAACATGATTGATTGTATAACTAAACCATTCTAACCTGTCTACTTATTTTTTTCCTATTGCTAGTGCTTCCTTTAACACATTTTTTTTTACAGTTAGGAGGGTTGATTGGTGGAGTTGCTGCATCGTGGCTTATTGGACCGGCATGGAAATATGAATCCACAACTAGGGATGGAAGAAGAGTTTTCAGTGACAGTGCACCAATGTATAATCTCTTCAGGATTACAAGAGTACCTAAGCAATGGAAATAGAAACATTCCATTTGGTTGGATGTTAAAGAACAAATTCATTGGTTTGTATTATATAATAATTCAATGTTGTAAGCTTTACTTAATGAAATAGTACATGTCACTCCAAAATATTTTGTACATTATAGAAGAAGGGATATTTTAATTGTCTTCAAAGCAGAGGCTTGTTTTCCTGATCTAAACTTCTCTGTACCAAAAATCTTCCTCTGCGAGTATAAAACCCCCCACATGCTTGTAATGAGATAATTCTTCCATCTCTTCAAGAGGTCCAACAATAACATAGTGCATTAGTTAGTGCTTTCTTCACTCTTCACAGATGATCTAGCAGGTAATATTCCCTTTTACCTTGGCTTTTGCAAAATCAACAACATAAACTCACTAAAAGGTAATAAATATGTTTTATTCACTAATTTGATAGACAAATTATTACTTTTTTTGTTTGTAAAAGTGTCATTTTATTATATTTCAATAGTAACGTGTCAAATCATGTTGTTTTTTTTGTATGTACTTGTCTTTCTAGTATGGGAGATATTCCTAACTCACAAACAACTTATCATGGATATGAAATTTGGTAATTTATTTTAGGTTTAAACTGATCAATCAAGTAAAATGTATATCTTAATTTTGATGCAATATCCATAAATGAGTGGTTTGTAGTTTATCTTGGTCATGTTGGAGGAGTCATTTGTGATTCTCATTACATTACATATACCTGTGTTGTGTTGTGTTTGTGTTGTGTTGTTATTCTTTTTTATGGAAGAAAGTTAAGCCAAGAAAAAAATCATTCAAAAGGGAAAGTATATCACTAAACTCTAAAATGATTGGTAGATAAAAGAATACTTTAATAATAAAAGGAAAGAATATAAAATAATAATAATAAATAAATAAATAAATAAAAAGAAGTTAGCCAGTTATTTAGTTGCAGTGGGTTGAGTTTGAGGTTGAGGATGATGAGCATATCTACTCCCACTGTTACCTTTCTCTCTTCTTCTTCTTCTTCACAACTTCATCTTTTCCCAATTCCAAACCCTAACCCTAATTGCACCTTCCTCCGCCGCACTCAATTCCTCACCTTCGCCTCCAATTCTCAGCGCTCCACCACTCCTCCTCCCCTTCCTGAACCCACTGATAAGAAATCCTTCGCCGTCGCCACCGGGGAGCTCTTCTTGGGTCTCGCCACGCGTTTAATTCATAGACGCAACAACACCAGAGAAGGATATTCCGATTCCAACTCCAATTCCGTCTTGCTTGAGAATGCTTCAAATGTGGAAGAATTGAAAAATGGAATTTTTGATGAGAGGATTGGGAACTTGGTGGTTGAGGATGAGATTCAACCTGATATTATTTGGGAACAGAGGGAGAAGGATGTTGAGGCGGAACGCAATTTGAGAGTGATCACAAGCCCTGGGTTTAGCTTCTCTGCTGCTGGTCTTCTCTTCCCTTATCATCTTGGTGCTGCTCATTTTCTCATTCAGAATGGTTACATCAAGGTACCCTTTTTATTTATTATTCTTTTTATTCTATGTTTTATTCTCTTATAAGCTTTTCATCTTATTCATATAACCTTGTTATTTACCAAATTACCAACGATACATGCTTGATGATTCAAGTTCTATGTCTTTGTTTTGCACTCATTTTTACAATCAACAATTTTATGGTGATACTTAAGCAGGAAACCACACCACTAGCTGGTTCCTCTGCTGGAGCTATAGTTTGTGCAGTGATTGCTTCAGGAGCAAGTATGGAAGAAGCCTTAAAGGCAACTAAAGTATTGGCTGAAGATTGTCGGAATCAGGGAACTGCATTTCGGTTGGGGGTATGCCTCTATTTAGTTATTCTCGGTGTCATTTACCTGTGCTTGTTTACTATTATTATTTATGTCACATTAATGATGATGCAAATACCATTACAAGGAGTGATCTGGTATGGTAGGCTCAATTGCTGATGAGTAAACTCTCCCACCCTAAGTATTGGTCTGAAATTTCCATCCGTAGAAGTTTTTTAAAATTGAAATGAGAGCCTTGTTATGTGCAAAGGCTTGTGAAAACGTGATAAAAATATTATCCGGGAAAGCGCTTTATGGTTTTCTTTTGTTGTAATATCCTCGACGTATGGTTGTTGGATTACATTTTTTATTTCCTTAGCAAAACACTCAATTTTTAATGCAACCTTTTTCTCTACATAGGCTGTTCTACGTGATGTTCTTGTCAACTTTTTGCCGGAGGATGCTCATATCAGATCCAATGGGAGAGTTCGAGGTAAGGCTGGATGTTCAGCTATTTTTTTTATGGAGATTCTTCTCTTCTTTTTTTCCTAGTATTGAAGGTAACACAGATGAAAGAGAGAAAACATGTGTAGTTGTCTCCAACAATTCATATTTAATTATCTTAGTTACTAATTAAACGTATCTTCATATATAGTTTATCAAACAAGAAACAAAAAGATAAGTATTTTTCCGACCTTTTGGACAAAAAGTACTGATTATAAAGTGCCTAAAAGTTCTATTTATTGTTAGTAGCAGATATTTTTTTTAAGTTTTGCTAAAACTTATTATGTGTCCTTTGTTGCAGTTGGTGTGACACAGCTTCTTTGGAGACCCAGGGGATTGTTAGTGGATCAGTTTGATTCCAAGGAAGATCTCATCAATGCAGTTTTTACTTCATCCTTTATTCCAGGGTGATTTGTTAGTATATTGTTTTTCCTTTTTTGCATATGATGTTTTCACCCATTATGAATGATTAAGTAAATTTGAAGCTTGCATCTCATTCCAGATATCTTGCACCGAGACCCGCAACAATGTTCAGAAATCGACTATGTGTTGATGGGGGTTTGACATTGTTTATGCCGCCAACGTCTGCAGCAAAGACGGTATTTTCCTAAATCTATTTACTTGTCGGTTTATTGATTTAATTCATGGGTTATTTGATGAAACCCCTGTTGGGATGCATTATGAGTAATTCCCTACAATATTTACAAAACCTACCAATGATTGTTTGAAGAGTTAACTTTAGGGTTTGTTACCCAAAAAGTTGATATATTATTTTAGGCTATTCGTTTTCGAAGGTATATTTCAGTTTCTAAATGAATCATTCGTTGAATGTTTTTCTGTCTATTATCTGTTGTAAATGAACTTAAAAAACTGAAGCCCCATGTGCTCTCCTCCTCTTTTCCCAAAACATTTGATAATTCCCTCACTCTCTCTCTCTATCTCGACTCCCTAGACTCACATAGTCACATATAACCCATCATTTTCAACTGACTACTACCTAAACATAATAGTTACTACTGTGCTGTCTTGTTATTTTTTTATTTGTTATTCTGTATCAAACATGGAACTTAACAGGTCTGACATGGTTGAAAATATTCGCTCTTTTAATTCTACTGTTTCAATTCTGATATGATTGTTTACATTTATGACTTACCACGATTTTATTCTCATGTTTCAACCTCAATAAGTATTTACCTCTTCATAGGTCCGTGTTTGTGCTTTTCCAGCAAGTCGATTAGGATTGAAAGGGGTAGGGATTAGTCCAGACTGCAATCCTGAAAATGTGTGTAGCACGCGGCAGGTAACCCTTCAGTTTAAAAATTAACATAACAATTTTCTTAATAATAAAAGAGATGAAGATTTTGCATGTAATTGTTTCAGCTTTTCGAGTGGGCACTTGAGCCAGCAGATGATGCAATTCTCGACAGACTCTTTGAGTTTGGATATCTCGATGCTGCTGTCTGGGCTAAGGATAACCCTGTTGAGGAAATAGCTCAAGATGTGAGTCCTGTTGTTGAAAATAGCATTGCAGTGTAGCTCATTATGCAGATTGAAGATGTATAAGGAAACTACAAGTCTACAAATGACTGAACGAATGATTGAATCCAATTGTGTTGATTGATATTGTGGATCAAGACATTCAAAATTCACTGGGGGGAAGTTCATAATTACAAAGGGTATAAGTTTAGTTTCTTCATTATATTTCTATACAATTCTTAATCCTCTAAAGATAAGAGGAATGAAAAGTAGAGAAGTAATACATTTAAAATTAATAAATTAGACGGGTCATGTAGTTTGAAAACCCTTACTCTGTATCTGATTTATTGTGAATTACAAATAGAGTTTATTTCTAGTTTTCCTATAAATGACAAAGTCATAAAGTTATGAGTTTCTGAGTGATATCCTCAATCCTGTGACCTTTTCAGAAACTAATTTAAGTTTTGGTTAATTCTTGATTAGGTGTTTGCACTAATAGAAAATTGTAAAGTTGTTTTGTGAAGAGTGACTAAAAGGTGAGTTGCTTGATAAATATATACAATAGATTGGATTTGCTAATACTGTTCAAGTTATCAACAGTGATACAAATAATTTTAAGGATGTCGTTAAATGGTTAAACAATATATATTTTATGTCCCAACCCATCAACATTGGTAACACTGGTTTGTTATGCCTAGACAAGTGCAAGCATAATCCAAACACGGTTTCCCCCTGTGAAGGAAATAAACTAGCATAAAAGGTGTTTTCTTTCTGATAATTGTAATTTGTAAATGATATATGTAGTTTCTCCAAATGTACATAACATTTATATTTCCATTGAAACTCAAAGTTTGAACTTTGAACAGATAAAAAAGTTAGTTGACAAACTATGTGGGAGACATGGACAAGGACAACCCATATTAAAGTCAAAAAGCGTAGTGATTTCCACCACCAATACCAATATACCAATATACCATGCTCAACATTAATAAAGGAACCAACTTTGTATGCAACCGCTTCTTCTTCATAGATTTTATGGTAGAATTTTCTTACTTTTGACACCTGAGTCTTTTACTGCAACATATTCATGTAAACTTGTGAAGACAAAACCTACAAGGGTTGAATAGAAAGTGTCTTTACTCTGAATACAACAACACGAGTGTCCCACCATATCCCCACAGACAAACAACTCCATGCACGCTCATAAACCTTTCTTTCTACAAAACAAAACTTGTTTATTTCTTCCTCATTTATCTATTACACCCTATCTCTCTTCACTAAACTTCAGCTAATTAACTACCATTTCCATTTCCTTATCTATGCTTTATCTTTTCTCTCTACGGTTTCTCAAAGGTCTTGTTCCATAGACATTTTGGCATTCTGTCCACCTCCATCAGTACTGTTATATATATGTATGTATATATATATATAAAGATCTAGAAACATACCTAGATGGTGACATATTTGGAGGTGGCCAGTATGCCAAACAAGCTCTGTGAATATGACTCTGAAAAACCACCTTGAGGGCTCAATGCTGTATATATACTAATGTAAATTATAGCTATAAATTATAATCTTTTATATTCATTAATTCTTTTCAAGTTCCTTCTCTTGCAAATATGCATATATATACTGTATGATATCAAGTTTATTCTTTGGTTGGCTATGAATTTTAGTTTTGTATAATGATATATAGTTAGCACTTAGCATTGTATTTCTGAAAGGTATGAATGCTCATATATGTTTTCAATCCCGTGGTCTCTATGGGTGCAAATGCAGTGAATTGTGATGCTGTTTATGCTAGAAAAGTGAGATTCTAGCTTAATATATAATTTAGACAGAAACGTTATTGTTAGATTAGAGGGTTAATCAAGTTAGGATGGGTTAACCATTATCGTTTCATAAATCTATCAATATACTGAAATGAGATAATAACCACTCGATATATGATAAGCTGATATTAGGCAAAGGAATCTCTACCTCCTGAATTTGTCCATGTGAATGAGAATACTATATATATTCAGAAGAACCCAACAACATTAAATGTGTACAATTGATTCATAAATGTCTACATTATTACCTTCATGACCCAAACAAAATTGTTACTTCAACAATTGAGCCACTAAGGTGTAAATTTGCATAGATTCCTAATCCATTGTGGAAGTTAATAAAAAATAAAACTTCTATCATTGAGTCACAAATGTGTAAATTTACACTTTTCGTGACCTAATTATAAAAGTTAACAAAAAAAGTATGGTTGAAGTGTAAAACCAAATGAAGAAAAAAGATAATAGAATATAGGTTTAGAGTGTTCACTATGATTCATCCAACAAAAGTATGTAATGCTGTTACACTCAGAACCTTAACTCACTGGTTTTTCATAACTACTGAACTAGGCCGGTATTCGGGCGTATGACTCAAATCAGATCATGATCCTGAGTTGTCTAGATACAAGGTCACTGGAGATTTCAGATAAGAAAGCCTGGAATGCCATCTTGGCCACAGGATATTTGCAGTTTTAGGCTTATCCGGAATAAGAATGTTAGCATATAAATCATGTTGCAAAACACATACTAAGTGATAATAATGCTTGTCATATATCATTTATCAGTATGTCTATGATGTGAATCAAGATACACTTTTTTATGTCTTCAAGCAACAAAATTCCTTTAGAATTGAGTATTGACAAATCCCTGTGGATAACCAAAGAATAAATCTATCATTTCTACTAGTATGACATTAGCTTTAACTGCATACTAGGTCTACAACTAATAATCCAATCAATGATGTTCAGTTCACCTGAGCACCATAACTTTGGGGTTTATAACACTGAGCTATAAACCTAAAAGGTGACACAGATATGCAACCAAATATGGTAGCATGACTAAAACGAAGCAGCAGCCTTGATTATACTATCACCAGTAATCCCTGCATGAACACTGCCCTTCCTTAAAGCAATGAAACCTATGAGCATCTCTAACCGTGATTTCCCGACCAGCGATGGCGGAAATAAATTTAATGGCATTGTGGCAATCACCACAAATACGTAGGTTCTTTACAACCAGTATTGGCACCCCTTCTTCGGTCGAGATCAGACCAAATGCTACTGCCAGCTTCTCACTGTGATGCAATAACCTTCTTTCCTTCTCTTCTTCCTCCGTTGCCTCCTCGTCATCTTTCACCAATGCCCATCTTATGTCCGGCACATACCCTGCTTCCTTCATCTTCCTCAACATCTCCCTCATGTACTCATGAATCTCTTTTATCATTGGATGTGAAGTGTCTTCAGCCACAAAGACATGAACCTTCCTATCTATCTCGATCCAACTACAACCTGGTTTCTTCTTCACTCCCCTTTCCCGCATAAGCCTTTTAAGCTTTGCAGCGTCTTCCCACCTCCCAGCGCTGGAATACGTATTTGAAAGCATGACATACGGGGAAGCATTATAAGGTTCCAGCTCAAGAAACTTATTGGCTGCTTTCACTGCTAGCTCCACATTTCCGTGCTTCCTACACGCACCAAGCAAAGCAGCCCATTCAATAGAACCAGGATTAAATGGCATTGTCTGAATAATACTCTCAGCCTCCTTGAGTTTGCCTGCTCGACCAAAAAGATCTATCATGCATGAATAATGTTCTGCTTCTGGTTCAATTCCAAACTTTACCTTCATCATGTTGAAATATTTCTGACCCTCCTCAACTTTTCCAGTGTGTGCACATGCAGAAAGAACAGATACAAAGGTTATCCTGTTAGGGGTAATATCCTTTTGCAGCATCAATTCAAAGAGCTGGATTGATTCAACCTCAATGCCATGTTGTGCATAACCAGCAATCATTGAATTCAGTGATACTGTGTTACGTTCTGGCATCGTATCAAATAACCTTCTTGCGTCTTGAAGATTCCCGCATTTAGAGTACATTGCAACAAGAGCATTATTCACCGAAACACGATTGCAAGGGATGTCAGATTTCATTGCTAATGCATGAACCTGTTTTCCGACAGAGGGCGACAATAAACTGGAGCAGGCACTAATTACACAAACGAAACTGCAATCATCCGGGCGAAAACCAACATGCTGCATCTTCCGGAAACAACAAAGAGCATCTTCGCACAAGTCCTCATTCTGGGAAAATCCCGAAATCATTGTGTTCCAAAGAACAATATCCGGTGCAGGAATCTCCTCAAACACTTTCCTGCACTCCAACATGCCACTGCCATTGGTGGCACACTTAGAATACAAGTCAATCAAACCACTTCCAACATGAGAGTTCCTATGGAACCCTTTCTTTATCATCATAGCATGGAACTGCTTCCCCCCAACCAAATCCTTGAGGCATGTGAATGCAGTCAAAACACTAGCCATTGAGAACATGTCAACCCTCAATCCCATGCTAAGCATTTCCTTAAACAGAACCAGGGCCTCCGATCCTTCCCGGTGCTGCCCAAATGCCACAATCATTGAGTTCCACGAAACCTCATCTCTACCATCCATCTCATAAAACACCTGCCTCGCCTCACATAAAAACCCCTTCCTACTATAACAAGTGAGGATAGCATTGTTCACTGAAGTGTAAGCATCAAACCCGCCAAAAATTACAAAACAATGCAGCTGCTTGATCAAATTCAAACCAATGTCATTGCAGCATGCTGCGGCAGTGATCATACCAGATACAGTGAAACCATCAATCCCAAGATGGGGTCTCTCTCTGACATCCTGAAACAACCTCAAAGCATGGCTGCAGTCGCCGCAATCGGCGTAAGCAGCAATGAGGGTGTTATAAGAGACGAGGTCTGGTTGGGGAATTTGATCAAACAGTGTGTGGGCAAGGTGGGGAAGGGAGTGTTTGGCATAGGCGTGGAGGATGGTGTTGTAGGAGAACACATTGGGATGTTGGGTGAGTTTGAAAGAGGTGATGGCATTGGAGAGGGACCCACATTTGGAGTAGAGAAGGGTGAAGTGATTGGAAATGTAGATGGAAGAAGATTCGAAGGACTTGATGTAGAAAGCATGAAGGGATTTACCAGTTAAGAGGTTTCGATGGGAAATGGAAGATTTGAGAAGGAAGTGAAAAGTTTGAAGTGGAAGTGGCCATAAACATAGGATTTGGTTCATTCCAAACAACAAATAAATGATATTTTCACTCAACCCAAAGAATACTAGTTATATTAATTATATATTTTCATTATCAAAAATGATATTTTTATAATATATTTTTGTGGAATGAATATAAGAGAGATGGGTTGTAAATGAATTGAATATGGAGATTGAAAAGGAGAGAAGGAAGGCAAAGGCAGTGTTCATGGCATTCGGCACTCAAGGCGATGTCTATCCTCTTGCTGTCAGTCACTTCCCTATCTTATCTTTTTTTAATTTAATATTTCCTCAACCGAAAATCAGAGCGCGACAACTCTCGACTCCAAATATTATATTTGGGATAAGTCGGTAGCCGGTATTCAACTGAAAATCGTTCTAATAACTCATCAACTGATTTTGTTGATTTCAGGCCATTGCTGCAGCTTTTGCTTGTGACCAGAGACAATACCATGTCATTCTAATAACTCATTCCGCACACACTCAGGTTTCCTTCTTCAACCTTTTACACCAAATCAACATACATACATAAATACTCTTAACACCTTACACTGTAACAAAATATTTCCTTACAGAGCCTAAGTTCTCATTTGCCTCAAAAACATGTTCAATATTGCTCAATCTCATCACCTCCTGTTCTTTCTACTCATCACCACAGTAATAATATTGAAGGTTCAAAATCTCATCTTCCTTCTCCTTATCAAAATGTACAATGATATTATAAGGGGTGAAACTATAGTTCTAATGGGTGCTCTTCTTTTTTATCAGGGGAAGGTGACTCATCCTTTTCATTGCACAAAAAGAAAATTACAAGAGATCATAGACAAGAATGCTATTCTTTAATTGAAACAATATTCGGAGATGGCCCAAGTTTGGATGCTGATCTTATTGTCATCAATTTTTTTGCTTTGGTATTATAAATCGAAAACTCACATCGGGATAGACTTTTTTGACAAGTTTCTGAAATCATTGGGGGAGGGTGTTTGAGCTAAGACTTGTTATTTATTGATGGCCATTGATTTATGATAAAAGTTCCGATTGCTGAATACGGAGTTGCAAAATAGTTGGTATAAAATTGTATTTGTGTTAACGGAGATACTGAGACAATTTTAATACTATTGGATGGAAAGTAGAATCTCACTCATTGTTTGATATTAAACATGGTGGAATAGAGTTTGCAGTGGGCTCTCCTGATAGAAAAGTAGAATAATATTAATATTTCCAAGAAATAATACTAAGCACAATGAAATATGAATAACCTCTCAAGATTATAAAATTTATAACTGCTATGCATACATGTTTTCTGCTTTCTTATATAGATATTGGTATTTAAACAATTCTAAACTTCCACTAAAGGTGCTTAAACGATCTAGTCATTGATGAGCTTTTCATGATGGTTCAGGAAGGATGGAGCCTTGCAGAAAGTTTTCATGTCCGTTGCATCGTAGCTGCTCCTTACGTTGTTCCATATAGGTACTTAAGAAGTTCACACCCCCTTATGTATTATCAAACTTTCTGGAATTTAGATGTGGATATGCTTGTCTTTAGTAGGCAGTTACACTCTTGCAAGAGCATACATGTTCATGAATATATCCTAGCTCAGATACTTGAACTATCTTTATTAATAGAACATGTAAATTTTGAAAATTAGTAGAAGTACCCAATAGGAAATGCATATGTAAGATTCTATTTTGTTGGGTAACAAACTGAATTACAATATCCAAATGAAAAGCACTTATCAGTGTGGCTATAAGTTACTGCTATTTGGTTGCCATATGAGCTGCTTTTAGTGTCTATCATTTCCCCCCTCAGAAAGACAGTATGTTTTGCCTATAAAATGACTGTTATGAATATAAAATGCTGCATCATCCAATTGATGACTAGTTTTTGAAACCTGAAGCTCCTTTCTGAACTCAGTTTCATCTTTTGATCATTGACTTACTGTGTAGTGCACCTGCAACATTTGAAAGCCAATTTCAAAGAGAACTCCCTCTTTTGTACCAATATCTCACTGAAGCTCCTCCTGGTAAGGTATTTTTTTTCATTTTTTTATGTTCTATTGTTTCCAGTGTGGAAAGATGTCGTGCCAAGTTAGTCTGTTCCTTTTCCTTCTAAGAACGACACTTTTCTGCTTATAAAGAGAAACCGTGGTGTAATATAAAGATAAAAAAGTTCCTATTTGTCTTGTTTTTTCTTTTCATTTTTCAATCATGTTGATTCTCTGTAGGTCTGCTGGAAGGATGTGATTCACTGGATGTGGCCTCTTTTCACAGAAAATTGGGGGTCATGGAGAAATGATGAGTTGCATCTGAGTCCATGTCCTTTTACTGTTAGTGTTTCTATATCTATCTTTTCACAGAATTTAATAAATTAAATATAGTGTTTCTATATCTATCTTTTAAACTCAAACATGCACTTTTTTGGGCGATTTCAGGACCCTGTAACAGGCATTCCTACTTGGCATGATATGCCACAATCTCCTCTATTGATGTAAGTAATAGGTGCTGAATGACAAAACTGACTTTCTATAAAATTAGTTGTTATATGACAGAACATACCATAACGAATTGATATTTGCTCAATATTTCATGTATTGTTTGTGGGTCAAACTAGATCCAAGTTGTGGAATTTTGAAATGATGTATTCTAAGTCCCACAAGTTACTGAGCATTATTTATATTTCTTTTGAAATAACAAACTTGTGTTTCTCCTTGTAAGTGAATGGTGAAAGTTGTATCAACAACCATTTCTGTTATGAGAACTCATTATAAAGTTCTTGACAAGGAATTCCTTATTTTTTATGCAACATGATGATTGAACTTTTTTTATTAACCTACTTAGTGATTTATACAGTTACATGCTCTATTGAATTGAAATGCAATATTACTCTGAATTCTTTCGTTTATTTTGTGCATTGTTCAACAGGTATGGTTTTAGTAAAGAAGTAGTTGAATGGCCTGGTATGTTTTTATTTTATTTTAATATCTGTCTAAGATAAAAACTTTTCTTTCACTAAATGTATACATATTGATCTCCATAATGTTTCTGTATAGAGTCAGAGTTACTTGATTATGCTTTTGTCATCTTCTATGCCCTTTTCTTTTATTTATCTGTTTCGGAGGAACTACCCTGATATTAAACATATAGTAGCTACAGTAACTTGCTGATGGGTTAAGCGCAGTGGTCCAATTGAACCAAATTATGTTATCATGTTCTACAGTCTCTTGGCACCACATATGTAATTTGTACTACACTGAGCGATGGCTTTCTATACTCATTGTATCTGGAATCTCTGTAGGTTTGCTAGGTAGGATGAATTTGGAAGAATGAAATTGAGGAATGTATCAATACACACTGTGTCTAAATAAATTTCTTGTTAATGTTCTTTCTATGAAGCATTCACTTGGTCAAATATCAAGCAGAAATTTGTTTCAAATCAAGCTCCACTGATTTTTTAGTAGGAAAGTAAAATATAATTTTGCATTAGTTATTCATGATAAAGTTTCTTTCTTTTGATTGTTTTAAGAAAACTTTCCGAAGTCATGATTAATGAGGATGTACTAAAGTCTGTTTCCCTCATATGTTGCTTTGTTCTTCACAAAATTTGATTCTTTACTTGGTTTATGGTTCCTCTAGTACACTTATTTTTAGATTCAGTTACACCACCTTACTAATTCTGGTGCACTGGCAGCATACTGGCCATCAAAAGTACGAGTTTGTGGTTTTTGGTTCCTCCCTACGGAATGGCAGTTTACATGTAAGAAATGCAGAGAAATTTCAGTATATGATTCATCAAGAAATCAATATGCTAAAGTTGGTTTATGTCCCAGTCACTTAGAGTTGCAAAACTTTATAAAGACTACTCCAATTTTCATTGGGTTAAGTTCTATTGGAAGGTATAGCATGCTTCAATGTCTTAAACCTTGTAGCACAGCATGGTTGTTGGTCGTCATTGCAATCATTTTTTTTTTGTTAACCTGATTTTTACTTCTTTTTTTTCCACTTGCAGCATGGGGTTTTTGAGAGACCCGTGTGCATTTCTTCGTGTTCTTCAGAGTGTCCTGAACACCACAGAACACAGATTTATTCTCTTTACAGCTGGATATGAACCTTTAGAATCAACTGTTCACATGATTGCTGCTGAAGCATCAATTGGCCAAAATAAGAGGAATGAAGATTGTGTCCATCTTTATGATGGTCGACTCTTCTGCTTTTCTGGGTGGGTTTTCTTTTGCTTCTTTAGTATCACTCACCATTCAGGTTATGGTTTCTTATGATCTTATCTATGCAAATATAGAAGAGAACTAACTAACCTTTTTCTGAAGTTCTTTGAAACAGAAGAAAATGCTAGTTAACCGCCACTTTCTTTTAATCTCGAGTAATGACATATTTTTGTATTCTGTGAATAGTTCCATACCATATGGTTGGCTTTTCCCAAAATGTGCTGCTGTGATTCACCATGGAGGAAGGTAGGAGAATTTGTATTCTGATCCCCTGGTTGTTTTTATATTATCATTACATTGACACATACAAGAGGCATGCTCACTAATGTACATGTTTTGTATCTGTATTTAGTGGAACTACTGCGGCTGCATTACAGGCAGGCACACCACAGGTTAGTGGTGAATTGAATCTTGCTAACATACATGCATTATTTGATGGAGGATATTCATTTGCTACCATGATTTTTAACACCCTTGAGACAATGGACAAGAAAGAGCAGAAGACATGCTTTGTACAAAAAAACTGTCTAATGCTTGGATATATACTGTGTTTGGTTGAGAATAGTTTTGCCAACTCTATAAAACTTTGTTGAAGTGATCACTTTTTATATATATGCTTGACTAGGCTGAACAAAACTTGCAGGTAGTGTGTCCTTTTATGCTTGATCAGTTTTATTGGGCTGAAAGAATGTACTGGCTTGGTGTTTCACCTGAACCACTACGTAGAAACCATTTGGTTCCTGATAAAAATGATGACACAAGTATCCAGGAAGCTGCACATGTATTATCAATGGCAATACATGATGCATTATCATCAAGAGTCAAAGCAAGAGCAGCAGAAACTGCTAAAATATTATCACTTGAGGTAATAACTTTTCTTAAAGGTTGATACTTTTATTTAAAATAGATGTATTAGTTTATTTTTGGCATACTAACACGATTGTTGAACTTCCAGGACGGTGTATCAGAGGCCATTAAGCACCTCAAGGAAGAGTTGGGTTTAAATTGAGATGTTCCAATAATTCAATTGCTTGGCTAGTAAATTGAATTATTGGGAAAGATCTTGTTTTTTTAAGTAAGCAAATTTGTGATATATGTGTAAGAAATGGCAAAATACCATTTTCTGACATGTCACTTCTTTGTGTGATGTAAGATAATTTATAGATTGATTATTGAGGTGAAGAGTGAAACATGTTACACCTTCAGAATGAAACATGTTACACCTTCAGAATGAAACATGTTTATTTGACAAAACAGTAACTATGAGTCTGCCATCTAGTTAGGACTCTATAAACTAAGAATGGAGTGTTCATCAAAAAATGAGCTATAACTTCACTTTTAATCAAAACACATCAAACCTCAATTTTCCAAACAGGTCCACATCCAAATTCAAGCCGTAATTTTGTTTTATGGGATGGTAATATGGTGATATTATTTTGTAAAAGGAAGGACTCACCTTATTTAAACTTACTCTTCATTCTAGTCATCGAGTTTAGGGAAATCCAATGATTTGAATTACTAATAGATTTAAATCATTAAATTTTCCTAAAATTGATAGCTAAGTGGATCCCTCGTATAACATAATAGTTAGAGTAAATACTCATTTTAGTCCAATTTAGTCCTTCAAAAAGAAAACCTAAAATGATCTCAAAAATTTCAAATATGAGTCAAATTAGTCTTTTTTTGAGGTCAATACTAAGTGTTGTAAAACATGCTAAAAATGACTAATTTGACTCACATATTTTTGAGATTGTTTTAGATCTTTTTTTTTTAATGACTAAACTGGTAAGGTCAAAAAGTACGATAAACTAAAATGGGTAGTTACTCAGGTGATTAAGATTGAAGAGAGAGAGAGTGTGCATGAATGGATATGGGCCTGGGAGCCCAAATAGTGGAATGAATAAGAGAAAATAGGATGACGTAGGCGTGAAGATACAGCAACAGTGAGAGTGACGTTGCAACCAATACAACATCTATGAATCTGAAATCTGAAATCTGAAAATCTGAAATCTGAGTGATTTGCTTAATAATCGGCATGGATTCAGTTAAATCAAGATCCATCAACTTCTACTTGTTCGCATTATTATCTTCATTCTTATTCTCAGCTTCAACTACTTTTGCTTCAATTCATATTTACCATCACCAACCCTTCACTGAAATTGGTAATGCTTACCTTCTCTCCGGTGGCAGTGAAGCCATATTCTCTCCTTCCTCCGCCGCCAACCACCTTAGTTATATCAGGTACTATTCCTCTCTTTTTTTATTACTATTTCTTCAATTAGGTTATTCAAAATCTTATATAACTATCATGTTATTCTTTGAATAGGTTTGAAAATATCACATTTTGGAGAAGCAAAACTGCTAACAAGCACAACGCAGGACCAATACATGTTATAATATTTGAAGCTTCTGATCGTAACAATATTGGTGGTTCTGCTTATGGTGGACAACGTGCAATTTGTTGCACTTCTGATTTAGCTAAAATGGGAGGTTGCAATCAAGGAGATATTATTCGGAGATCTTCCGAAACCGACGCTAATTGGCCTATCATTTTAGATGTACATTTCAAAGGAAAACGCTTAGCTACTACACTTGATTCTAAGCAGGTTTCTATCACTAAAACTGGAATGTATAATTTGTTTTTTGTAGCATGTGATCCAAAGCTCAAGGATTTAGTAATGAGTGGAAAGACGATTTGGAAAAACCCTGATGGGTACTTACCTGGAAGGATGGCCCCATTAAAGAAGTTTTATGTTTTCATGACACTGGCTTATCTATGTCTCGCGATCATTTGGTTCCTTCAGTATGTTAGGTTTTGGAATGATGTATTGCAACTTCAGCATTGTATTGCAGCTGTTATTGGACTTGGATTATTTGAGATGATTCTTTGGTATTTTGAGTATGTCAATTTCAATGATACTGGAATGAGACCTGTTTTGGTCACAACATGGGTTGTTACTATTGGGGCTGTAAGAAAAACTATATCTCGGCTTCTTATTCTCTCTGTTTCAATGGGATATGGTGTCGTCAGGCCCACTCTTGGTGGTCTTACCTCAAAGGTTCTTTTACTTGGACTTACGTACTTTCTAGCATCCGAATTGCTTGATATTACTGAATATGTGGGGACCATCAATGATGTATCGGGACGGGCAAGGCTCCTCCTTGTTCTTCCTGATGCTTTCTTGGATGCATTTTTGATATTATGGATTTTTACATCTCTTTCGTCAACACTAGAACAGTTGCAGGTATCCTTCCTTCGAGTTCCTATTATTTTGCAACATGCCTCTAAACTTATTTGTTTTTTTGACTTTATGGCCTTCTTGTTTTCCCAATATGTATGCACTAAAAGACCGGCTTTTATATGTTTTATTTTATTTGTCTCTGCTTGGTCAGGCAAAACGGAGTTCTATTAAGTTGGATATATATAGGAAGTTCTCAAATGCATTAGCAGCAACAGTTATCGCCTCAGTTGCTTGGATAGGATATGAGGTCAGGCTTATAATCAATTTATTTTATCTTGTACAAGTTAACATGGACTTCTTGTATTTAATTACAGAAATTAAGGTTTTATCCACAACAAAAAGACTGATATTCATTGTTTGGAATAAAAGGGCAGAAAACAAAAAAGATGTCTGATCCTAACTTTAATTTGCTAGACCTTTTCAAACTTCCTTTAGTTTCTATTCATCACCTTTGTAATTTATGTGCCAAACAAAATAGATGCAGTCATTGCAGTGTAAAGATTGGTGAAAAAGGATCACCAACACATGCAAATTGCACTGGTAACAGTCCCTAATCAACCTTTCAAGCAATTGAACAAGATGAAATTTTATGATTATAGGAAGCCATAGCAAGAATTGTGCTTTTTAAGTAAAATGTCAAATGCTGGACAAGTTCATAAGATGGTGCACAAATTTAGTCGCGACTAAATGTGCTTCTTTGCTTTACCAATACATTTGGAAGGACCATTACAGCAGTATATCTAGCCCTGGTTCTAATTTTGTTTGGACTAGTTTTTTATGTAAATCTATCTTCGTCTATATTTAGCAATAAGTTGTTATTAGGCGTTGTTTTCTTATTGAAATATATGTTCATGTAATGTTCAACTTTTAATTTGTTAACTGAGTTGCAATCACGATTTGCTAATCTCTCTTCTGCAGGTATACTTCAAAGCCACAGATCCTTTCAACGAGCGCTGGCAGAGTGCTTGGATAATTACTGCTTTCTGGGACATCCTAGCCTTTGCATTACTCTGCGTTATATGCTATCTCTGGGCCCCATCCCAAAGCTCTCAAAGGTGAATTATATTTTTTAAGCTTTTTACATGATTTTGTACATCCCAACATAAGCCCAAATGTTTAATTTACATTTGTCAACTATGCATAGGTATGCATATTCAGAAGTGGGAGAAGATTCTGATGATGAAGAATCTCAGTCACTAACTAAGGAAGGTCGAGGTGAAGTAAGTTTAGTGAAACAAGAGAAGAGTGCCAGAAATGATGCATCCTTTGATGAAGAAGACGAGTCAGAGGAGGATAAACGGGAATAAACTCATAACAGCTTTCTTGTATTGTTTTCACAGCTGAGTTTTCAAATCTGATACTTGTGCTACAACCCTTCACAACAGGTGTTGTAAATTTTTGTTCATTTGTGCCGCGGAATAGAACAGACAAGCTTCATATTCTCTGTTTTAGAATTATAGCTGTGTTTTATAATGTATGTAATTATTGTATAACATGTATTGCAAATGCTGATAACAAAAATTTGCTACGCCCTTCGGGTATATTTTGTACTGTTTTTAAAAGCAAATGTGTTACCCTCTACGTTTAATCCATTTAATGCTCAAGTTTCATTTTGTAAAAAAAATGGTCGTAAAAAATCTCAACACGTTTTCTAAATTAGAGGGTTGACCAAAATTTAATAGCGATTGCCCTAAAGATTTGGCTAAAAATACTCGTGGAGATATCAGCTAAAAGTATGTTTATAGATTTATTGAATACTGAAAAGTAGAGAATTTCGATAACTAATTCAAAGGATATCCGCATGTTATAAAATAATAAGAAATTAATTTGAGCAAATAAAATTGTAATCCCATTAATTTAAAATTTGAAGTTACAGAAATGCCTAAAGGGCACTTCATCGGCCTAGTACATAGAGATCTCACATTCCTACGAATCAACTCTCAAACTATTTTGTTCCCCCGAATCGCCAATGGTATGCCATGACCACCATTGTAGCCTCCTATGGATATTACAATAGTACCATTCATATATTGTCAAAAAGAGGTACTAAGAGCCCTCAACATCTGAATCATCAGGGCCATCAATGTAAAGTTCAAATTCTTCAGGACTCCATCTGCAAATCAAATGAAGTCGAAATGTAGCCATCTTGATTCCCAGCAAACGCTGCAAAACAATAACAGTCAGAAAATGGTAGAAGTAATAGTCTTAATTATTGATATGTTGACCCTTTAGTAGAAGTAATAGTTAAATTGCCACAGGCAACAAATGGTAGAGAAGGATAAAATGCATACTTATTGGGAAGTTAAAGGGAAAACAAATCCAAAAGCTCAATTTTATGTGTTGTTACTCACTAGTCACTACCTTATAGGAGAAATCAAGCACAGAAAATAATTTTATAATTTTCCCAGTGGCAGTGAAAGAGATCATCCTACTCGAACTAAATCAAATATGCAAACTACAATTGGAATGGATAGCTTTTAGGAAATAAATAATACAAATGAAATAACTAACCAGTATACGAGCTGCCTCGGGTGACAAGGGCTTCCCTTCCTCACAAACAACATAATCCGAAACAAGCTCCACAACTCCTGCAAAATTTGGAAAAATCAGTATGCTTGTCCTCTATTGACAGGTGCATTTAAACCATAATTGCAAGACAATGCAATAGTGCACCTTTATTCAACCTAACAGGCATGCCTTGCTTCCGGAGAAAGGGTTCCATCTCATGTGTGAACTGCTCTAGAGGACCCTCTTTGAGATCCACCTGAAAAACTCAGATCAAGAAAGTGAGTTTTATTTATAAATAAGAGTGCATGTCGGAAAACAGACTCTACTATTACGCTACTTTATTATTGCTTGATAAAGAAGTTACAGAATCCCATCCATCAAAATGAAAATAATTTGATCAGATATCAGAAGGGTCTAGATCTGTATATTCAAATCAGCAAATGGCTTCGGTTACAAGACCTTTGAATGAGAAGTTGATACTTTATAAATGAACGAGATTTGGGATACCTTTTCAGTGGCAATGGTTCCAGTTCTTGCAAAGTCATATTCCTCAAACTCATTAAACAGCCTGCAAGCACAATTTTATGACAAAATCATGTTTAAAGTCAAAAATATAACATGTGACATCAAGAATGTCGGTGTTGGAAAATCTTAATAAACTACTTCTTTAGCAGAAAATCTTATATGTAATAAAGAACTTATAAAATCAAATTATCAATAGCTTGTCGTCAATAAAAACAGATACATGCACACAGCAACATGAAGCAGCACTCAATAATATGCATAATCAGATGCTAGATAGTACAAAGTAGGTTACCTTTCAACTTCTCCTTTATCCAAATTGGTAAAAACCATTCCAGCATCTCCACGCAAAAGCTAACAATAATAAAAACAAGTAAATTAATAATAAAAATAATAATTGAATAATATTAGGTTAATTAAAAGGAAAAGTGTAAATTGGGAACCTTAGAAAGCTTATAAAGTCCAGGTCTAATTTCATCAGAAGGAGATCGACCTAAAGCAACTTGCATAACTTTGTTAGAACCCAAAAAGAATCTGCTACTCGATTTCAATTGTTCCCTAAACTCCTTTAATTTCTGATTCCTCATATTCTCGAATGAAAACACGTAAACTGAACTGTATTTCTCAGAAGCATCTTTTATCGAGTTCACTATCCCTTCTTTATGATCCCTTCCCTTTTTCTTCGTCTTTGATAAAGTAACTACTCAACCAAAATTGAAAACATCATCATATTCGTATTCACATAAGAATCAGTAATAGCGAAAAGTGGAACACATACCTTGTTTATTTCTCTTCGACTTAGGCATTTTCAGACTCCTTTTTCTCCTTCTTCTTCTTCTTCGTTGCAGTTGCAGCTTCCAATGACAAATACAAACACTGGTTAGGGTTTTATGGTTTATGTTTATGTTTATGTGGGAATGGGTTTCATAGTGGGCTTTTATGTCTAAATGGGCTTCTTATATTTTTAAATAAATATATTTTGTTTTTAATTTCTTTCAATTTCAATGTAAACTTTGTGCATCACTAATCAATCACCCATAAATATATGTATATAGTTATTTCTGAATCACTAGATTATGGTATAAATTTTTTAGTTTAATATATTTATATATATATATATATATACATGTAATATCAATGTTTTTTATATTGTCAACATAACATTTATGATTTGTGTGTTAATCATCATTGGAGGGACATGATTTTTGTTATTGGGTGAGTTAGAGGAATTTGTTTGATTATCAAACATTTTGGAAACATGAATGATGGAAATGAACCAAAACTTGTTAAGCCTCTTACAGTAATTTTATATTGTCAATACATTATTCATACTTATTATCCACTTAAGTTTTCATACCAAGGATAAATATAATTTAAAATTTTACGCATCAGTTTGTATTATAACACTCTTTAGTTCTTATTTAGACATTTTACTAAAAAAACTAAGAATGAGAGTAAAGCACCCAAGTTTTAGAAAAACAAAGAGTACCTACTAAAATGAATGAACACCCATGACTAATGATGCTTGCATTTTTTCCCCTTGATAGTAATTCTTCAACAATGGGTTCATTACCTAGACAACCAATTTGACCTCACATAATTGTTTCCATGATAATAGGAGTGAGGTAAGATTGTAGGCATGTACATGTAAATGAAATTACAACAAAGAAAATATAAAAATCATCATCTTTTGATTTTCTCTATTTTTCTATTTTTCTAGTTTCAGCTCCAAATATATACCTACTACTACTAATACTACCAACCTCCTACTTCCACAACCATCTTCAATTATGTCCTTCTCTCTGTCTACGCCTCCGGCCTGAGCGATTCAGTAAAACTCTGCCACTGCCATGGCGATGGAGACGGCTAACCAGAGATACACCATCATTACCACCACTAGACCTATCATTACCACCATCGTCAACAGGAGGAGTTTCATGCTGTGTCACACTCTGACCTGATAATTGCCTCAACCGTCGTCTACTAAGGTTATCAAGGTCATTATTCGCTTGCCGAATCGAATGCAACATGAGGAAGAAATTGATGGCTTCGACAGGAATCTGACGTCTTCCATTTCTGCTTGTACCCATTGCTGCATCAAAAGCAGCCTCTTCCTGTAGAACTCCGTTAAAGTCAATATTGTGGTGCCCTTCTATAACATAGTCTCCAAGAACTAATGCCCCGGGCATGGCTGCTGTCACTGTACTGATAACATCCTCACGTTCACGCTCCCGCTCAAGAAATCTCCATTTGTTTTCATGCTCAGGATCTATAGCACGTGGACATGCTGAGGGATGCTCAGCGCGAACATGCTTCTTCAACTCCCTGTAATTCCCAGAAAACGTGCAGTTATCCTGCATGCAACTTCTTTTCTTCGAGTTCAGGTAGTCCCGCACAGGCTCCACAATGGTCCAACCTTTCACCTGGCCCCGGCATAGAGGGCATGAAAGTTTTGCGACTTCATTCTCCCTGCAAGTGGAGTTTGAACCTTGAAGTACTCCTTGATTGCTAATCAAGCCTTGCTGGGGCTGTTGTCCATTGCTTGATGAAATTACTTTTGTGTAAGCTTTTTTATACTGGTCAAGGCAGTTAGAATGACGATAGCTTGTTCCACACATATAGGGACGACATCCATTGTCATGAGAAGAGCAAAGGAGAAGAACAGCATTGTGCGGGTATTCCATACACACAGAACATGTAACATCTTCCAAATCTTTCTTATCCAAGGCTTTAGAGCAGTTCTTTGGGAACATATCCTCACAAATATCCCTTTTGCGAGGAGGTAGTGGGTATGGAGTTGGTCTGTACTGATGAGAAGCAATTCCCCGTTGTGCCTTGCTTCCTCTTGCCATTTTCACAGTTTCAACAGATCCTGGAATTTAAACTGCAAGGACATTAAGATATTTTGGTTATGGTTTCAAAATATTAGTTTGTCAAACTACAAGAAAACTGAAATAAATCAGTGATTGGATTGAGGGGCTATAATAAAAGTTCCGTTGAGTACATAATCATAAATATTATGCAATTCAACAAATGCCACAAACATCTCTTCAAAATTTACTAACAACCCCTTCCATATTTTACAAACAAAATTGAAACCAGGATCTAAACATATAATAAATTTATGAACCGGACTAGTGTAAATTCTAAACAAGAGGGCAAAAGGAAGCAGATGAAAACGAAACCAACAAGAAGAGTTTCACAAAAATTATATAAAGTTGTGATGTTTATAATTTGAAAAGGCAAATGTTACCAAATTATTTGCCTAATGTATGTTGGTCGTGCAAAATAACACAACCCGGTCAAGTTTACTCGCTCAAAATCATGAATACACACACAAAACAACAGAATCTCATGGACAGAAACTAGCTATAAATAGCCCAATTATACTACTCCGTGTGCATCACTCCTAGGGTGCTGAACATAAAAGTGAATGAAGGATACCCTTTAACAAATCACACCAATAGAAGGGGTCAAAAAACTCCATTGTTTGGTATTCAAGCAAAAAAATCCAATAAATTTAGTTTCAGAGACCAAAAATGCATACATTGAACAAACAATAGAGAAAGCAAAATAAGAGAGTTATATAAATCACTCAAAAGGTAACAACGTGGAGATAGGCAAAAGCAAAGTAAGATCATGATAACATTAATCAGAACGTGGATTTAATATACAAAATACATGTAGCTTCGTAGACCCAATAATACACACTAATATTATTAAAAAAATCAACAAAATAAGTTTGTACAGAATAAAATTAAAAACTGTACATGTTCTTGGATACATAAAAAGTACAGAAAAATCGAAAATTGATGTTAGAGTTAAAAAGTACAGGCAATTGGGTATCTATTTCCTAAATTTTGTTTGAGAAAATAAGAAAAGAAAAGTAAGATTAATCTGTTACATGTGAATCGAAAATGAAAAGATAAGATAAGCCCAGAAAAAAATTGATGATGGAAAAGGTGAAAGAGAGGAATAGTGGTGGTACCGGAGAGTGACGAAGAAGTTGAGGAATGAAAAAACGGATGAATATGAAGAAGGTAGAAAGAAATAGGGTTCAGTTGTTCTCAATAAGTTATCATAGTTAGATAGAGAGAGATGAATATGAATATTCCATCGTACGGCTCACAATTTATGTGAGGATGCATTTGTTGGGCCTACACAATCTTGGGAACTATCTCATTGGGTCGGGAGGCCCACAAATCCCTCTCAGCCAATGTTCTCAAAGCCCAAAATCGATGGTTCGATTGAGTAACACGGCAACCATGAATCCTGAAATGGATTATTTCTTTATCCAAAAAGTGAGAAATACTATTAGTAGTACAAAAAAACAACGAAAGATGTTTCTTTTTTCCTCTTCCATAAATTGAAGGGATGTCATTGGTTAATACACACAAAAAAAGAGCACACATCCACCAAAACCACGCACCTATCAGCTTTGGTACAATGGAGAGTTGAGGCTACAGAATAGTAAATAATTGTTATTGAGCAAGTAATGTTTCATGCACATTCCAACACAAAATATCAAGCTAGAGTCTATATACCCATGTACTCAACAAGTGTTATAGCAAACAAAATCGTGTACACAAATTTGACCTTTTAGGAAATAAAATCAAAACTAATTAATTTGGAGCAAGTAAAATCAAGATTATTTCATTTATAGGGACTTAAATCAAAACACATAAAGCTACATAGATGTTGTGGAACTCATTAGGACCACTTAACCTATGTAGCTAGACGCATGTAACAAGAGGAATCCATTGCAAAAAAACGTTTTGAAAATGTAGAGACCAAAACAAACAAAAATCAAGTCTAGAATCAAAATTCACTATACTTTCAGGATCAAAACACATTGAAGCTAATTTTAGAAGACCAAATTCTGATACTCTACTTCAACAACCTTTCTTGAAGCAAAAGGAAAATCTTACAAACTATACATCACTTTCTACTTCCAAATCCTACAATCATTCTTATAATGTAGCTTTTGACTCAGTCAGATAATGTCAATCCTGATGGAGCTTCACCACAGCCCCCACTACTTGAATCAGTCATCTTTTTATGCACTTAGAATATTTGACAAGGGCTGCACCTTCTTGCACTGCATGAAAAAACAAAGGAAGAATCATAGGGATTAGGGAGCAAAAGCACTGAAAAAAGATTGGTTCCAAACATTCATTAAATATAATCTGTGCCAAAGGAATAGTTAACCTTTTCAACAAAGTCTCTTATCTCCTCCTCAGTGAGGCTCTCATCCTCTCCAGCACTTTCTACCCACCCCAATGAACGTAAAAACGCAATTTCTTTCTCCTCCTCTGGATAGAGAACTGGGTTGTCGCTCAAAACCTGTACTTCACTAGAGACATTTGCATTATTCACAGTAATTGTACTGTTGCTTTCCTCAGTCAATGAGTTTACAGCAGAGGTTTCGATTTCGGTTTCCATTGAAGGCGCATCTCCGGAGTTCATTGTCACAACTTCAGATTTCTCTGCAGCGCAAGGCATAGAGAAAGGATCAGAGTAGGAGTTTTTCAAGGAACTCTTCCTAGAGAGGTTCTTAAAAAAAGCAGTCCTGCTTTGGCTTTGAGGAGTAGGCCTCTTCTCCAATGTTGTCCTCACAGTGCTTGTAATGTTTCTTGAGCTCCTTCCACCAGGATTCGCGCTATCCTTTTCAGCTAAAGGGAAATCATCATTCAACTCTCTTGAGGCAGTGGCATTATGTGAATTACCAGAAGTTCTCTTCAGTAAATCTGACTTTGTATTACTACCATGTGGAGAATGAGCAGGTGGATATGAATATCCTTGATATTGTTGCTTCCCTGTCTTGAACTTTTGGCCAGTAACCTATATATTAATATGAAAACAATTTCTAAGTTAGTAAAATATCAAATTCGTCCGTAACATACTAACTGCAAGGCTACTATTTCTTAAAGTTAATTTTCTTTACAAGTATTGACCACAACTGCATGTCAGTGCCACAAACTTATGGATGTCCAAACAAAGGTTACTAGCTTAATTTACAAGACTTGTTTAAAAATTTGGTGTCGTTTCTATCCGATAATGAGGAATTAAAGAACCCAAGCATAGCAGAGACTACAAGTTTGAACATAAGAGGGGTAAGTGGCAGAACTTGAAGTAAGATGTAGTAAATTAGTAAACTTATGGGTTGATCAAGCTAACATAAGGTCATGCATGTGCAATGGATACAAAACGATATAATTCAAGTCAGAAAAGAGGATTAGAAAAAACTAGGAAGCACATATATGGATACGGGACAAGGACAAAGCACAATACTGATATGCTGATATGGGAAAAATGATAGCATACTTCAAATACATATACAGACAAAAAGTATCGAAAATGTCTTAAAGTCTCCGATTTTAGAAGAACACTGTAAGCACCAGGTGGATAAATACATGATACTAGATGGATCAAGATCATGGCACATCTGCTAAGAAAAGAGGCCCTGAATGTTTCAAAGAAAGAAACAAGAGTGAAGCCTTTATAACCCTTTTAAATAAGGTTATAAATACTGGCCAAATAGCTAACATTGCCTCGCACTAATAATCAGTAAACTATGTAACACCTCAAGAGGTCATGAAAACTTTACAAGAATAGAAAGGGTTAAAATCATAGATACAATTAAAACATGGATAAAGAAAACAGGAAGTATTTTAGATTTGCAAGAGGGATTTGACCATGATGCAGCACATAATGGTATCAGGATATTTCCAGGGCACATACAACTTCAAGAAGTGGAAAAGAATATAAATGAATAAGGAACACGTTTAATAACTAAATTAAAAAGAAACAATTTTACCAGATTTCTTGGCTTGGAAGGTATCATGGGAATTAATGCTCTAGATTGCCTACGAGCCAACTCTTCAAGCTTTTCTGTACTATCAGATACCTGCATTTTGAAACATACCATATGAGCACTCAACATCTAATGAACACCGAACTTGAAGCAGACTTCGAAATAAAACTCACTTGGGGAGGTGTTTCAGAGCGAGGAGGACCCCGGACCAAAGTCTCAGCCATGCTTAGGCCTGGAGCAATAGGACAAGAGTTTGCAGAAATGGTATGCTGATCCAACATCGTAGCCACTCTATTGCTTCCAACAGTCGAAGGAACCTCATGTGATGCTGAGGTTGGACTATTGCTGAAAATCAATGCTGAAGTATCAGTCGGAAGACAGTGCGATGAATTAATTGAGTGAAAAGATAGCGCTCTCCTTGACCTTGAACCACCGTGCTTCTCTTCATCCCCAAGTAAGGGAAATTCCTCTTCAAACCATGTTTTATGCCTTACATCAACAACCACATTAACCTCGCCAACACTCTTGTCACTTTTTCTCTGTGGATTGTTTAAACCATCTGCAGTTTTATTAGACCACATTTTCCATCTTCTCTCAGAAGTCATAGATTGTGAATGCTGTCTCTGGTTCCTCTCAAACCTATTGGCCAATCGTTTATCCAAAAATCCAGGACGTTTATAGTTATGCTGATGAAAAAATAACTTATCCTTGCTGATGAAGCTGTCAACATCTTTATCCAAATCCTTATCATGCCATCTTCTGACAGATCTATTGTAAGACTTTGAGCAGGCGGAACCTCTGCTACTATAGCCTCGCCAACCACCAGAGTACGACATAATCTACCACAGAGGAAAAGTTGAAAATGATCAGGACTTCTCATAAATTATTTGTTCCCGTTATGCTCAAAATTGGATAACTACAGTTTTTGGCCAAACTCTATTAGTTGACTAAATCACTAAAAACACAAGATGTGATGAATTAAAGTACAGCATTTTACTTTGAAAGATTTTGTTGTAAATATGACCACACTTTGAATTTTTATTCACTGGCATATATAGAAGTAAGAGAAGCAAATGTGTCTGCAATCAAACTTTATGCATATGAAGATTGCAATAGGTTACCTCTCTAATGTTTTACCTATCCAAGCATTAAAATATTTAAGGCAACTTCCCTTTCCTTTCAATATGCTAATGGAAAAGGACAGCAAATTATGCTACAATCATGAATGAAACTTGAAGCTATTATGTATATGATGTTATTTGTTACTATTAGAATTAAAATAAAAAACAGTGAGATTAGATTTTGCTTCATTACTTTTTCTACTGTTATTCTTAAGCAAAATAAAATGCTTTTAAAAATAGCATATCCAGCAATAAGCAAAAAACAAATATCAGAATTATTAGCTGTTTATATTGATCTTCCTACTGATACGGTCACAAGAAATATGTTAACCCTCTAGCAATAAAAGAATGATGGCTCAAAGCATGAGGTTCTCACCTAGTGAGGTCTAGGGAGAGTAAATATACACAACCTTACTCTCGTATGCGAATAGACTATTTTCATGATTCGAACCTACAATCTTTGGATCATAAGGCAATCAACCCTTCACCCTCATGTTAATCCTATAGCAATGATAAAATCAATTTGTGTTTCACACTAAACATCCCAATTATCTAAGTAATTGGTCTATGTTAAATTGTTAGCCATTTGAAACTAGTGCCCCAATTATCAAAAATCACTCACAATAAACAATGCCATTCAATCCAAAATCCCATTTACCAAAACTAATGTTATGCAATTGGATCATAATTTGTTACAAAAACTAAATGGATGTACTAAACATAGTGAAAAATATGATATGAACGTTGTATGCAATGCAAACCTCAATAACACAGAATTGGAATGTAATGAATGAGAATGAAAACCTTTGAAGAATGATGATCAATGTAGAGAAGCAAAAGGGTATATTCAGGAGATGCGTTGAGAGAGAATAGAGTGATAAAGGAAGAGTCTTGAACGGAGAAAGAAATGTCAGAATTTGCAGCAAACGAGGTTAGAAGAAGACAGAGATTTTATGACAAATGTGTCAGTGACACAAATATTGAACTTGTTACTTGATTGGAGGCGTGGTGGGACAGTGCAAATTGAATGCATTAATTCCTTCTCTCAACATCACTCATTAGCCAAATCCTTGTGAGACTAACCCTTCAGAATCGATTTTCTGCTATCGACATATCATCTACCATTCATATATTCAACATGATCAGTGTGTAAACATGGTTTGCTTGCGGTTCAAGGTTTTTGTTGTTTGGGTCTTACCAAATACAATTTATCGAAATAATCACAATGCCATGCATACATATTATTCTATTGAGCAATAGATTGTTAGGGTTTTAAAAAACCTTATAGAGCACAATATGGAAAATAAAAGTATCTAAGAATTTAAGAATAAAAATGTTGATAATTGCTTGCCAAAAGTCTGCAAAATTATATCTTAAGAATGGAATTAAAATAAAATTATATGGGCCAACTCTAGCTAAGCCCAATTAGATTAGTTAATAAAATACTTGAACCTATTTCTTCCAAATATAATCTTTTTTAGCTTCAAATGTGGATGAATCATTTTCTTGAATTTAGAAGTGGTATCTCCAACATTAATGTTGGGCTCAGATGGCCCAACATCGATCCAATAAAACCTGTGATCCAAATATTGTTACGTTTCACTTACAAGTAACATGATTCACTTACTACTAAATCTAACTTTTTGTACTTTTGAATTTATTTACATGTTTTAGAAACTTTGTCTGCATTGTTGAATTTTAATTTTTTTTTTTTAAAATAATACTGTTTTATCTAGAAAATTATTATTGAAACAGTGGAGTGATATTATTATTACTATTTATTAGGGACATATTTAATAGACTGATTTTTGAATAAGTATACTAGTTTATTTTCATGCATATATAATTAGATAAGTATACTAGTTTATTTTCATGCATATATAATTAGATATGTATACTTATATACACTCCTTCTAAATCCTTTAGCAGAGTTCATTACTAATGAAGATGTCACAACATACAATTCCCCAATTACATGATCTACAAGAAACTTAAGTTTGACCATAGTTAGTGATACAACTGGCCCCAATAATAGTTAAACACTTGTATTTATATGGAGTTGGTCGTTTTCTATGAATATCAGTTTTCTTTATAATTCAATTCTCTATTTCTCAAGTAGCTTATTCTCTAAACAATGACTTGAAAATTGCATAATTTAGGCTCATTCCCTGTGTGGTTTAATTAATATTATGAAGTTACATAGATAACATGACTATGCTTCATAAATGGATTAAATGAATAATACATATAACTTGAGTATTACCTTGAGTATGACCCTCACCCATATTTGATATGACAATATATGATTAAGGAGATGAAAAACAATATAAGTATATTTAAGTCCCGTAAAGTTAGTTCAGTAGCTAATTGATTATGTTAAGTAATGAAATATAAATAGTCAAAGTTGAAGAGTGGAATTTGTTGATTGGATTCAAATCCCCGCAATGTACCCGACATATCTTTCGTATTCCCTTATGTCTCTATGTCCTTTTCATTATCAAAATTTCTTACTTCAAAGTGTGCATTAAGTTTCGACCACAAATCCACAATATATGGCATCTCTAAATTATGTTGCTCCAATTAATTATTTTGTTTTTTGGTCCACAAAATTCGCCAACAAATCAGGACCTCAAACTTCAACTTTAGCCAGCTTGCATGTTTCTTGAGTCAAACTCAGCCATGAAAATGTTTTTTTTTTCTGAGAAAATAAACTATTTACTAAAATCTAAATGTGGAACTTGAAAAAATATTGAGAGTGTTTGTTTTGGTTTATTTTCTAAAATAAATACTTTTGACATTTTTAACATAGTTTGGTTTGACTTTTGATAAAAATAGATAATGGAAAAAGTTTAGTTAATATATGAAAATAGTAACTTTTGTCATAAAACTTTTTTGGCAAAATTGTCCTAACATATTTAGGAAATGATCATTTGTCCTCCTCATCACGTTTTATTTTTATTATCACCTTATAATCTTAAAGAGAAATTTTTTGGATGCTACATATCTAATTTAACCATTGTCTCTTGCTTCCAACAATGCCCGCATAAGAAATGTTTTTTGAAATAAACACTTTATTTTGAAAATAAACGTTTTTAACATTTTTAGAATAATTTGGTTCATCTGAAAATAATAGTTCTTTCCGTGAATGTTTTTCAAATATTATATTACATCAATTATTGAGTTTAGGTGTATTTGAAAAAAACAGTAACTAAACAAATGAAACAATACTCAGTCATTTGAGAGTTTCAATAAATAATTAAAGTGACAATAGGCTCAATCATTTAAAAAAAAAGTATGATTGTAGATTTGTAGGTAGCTGATTGGAATTTTATTTTTGACCAAATGCTAAATATTAAATGTGAACCCGTTCCGTATAATTAGGCATGAAGCAATATTAAAAGTTAGTAAAATAGAAGAAAAATGAGAATACAACGGAAACACGTACCTTTTTATGATGTTTTTCATGCACAACACAATCCACATTTGATGGAAACCAAAGTAGCTACGCTAATCATTCATCAAAATATTCATTAACAGCCACAAAAATGTTTGCTTTAATTTCAGTTTGCGCCGTTCTTTTGCATATAACGCCAACCCTCGAAAATATCAACAATGATGAGGTTAGGTTTGTTTTTATCTGGGTCAAGTAACTTAACTCTAACTACTCATTGATTTCTTAGCCTTAATTACTAAATTGCATAATGGGGGAGTTTTTTTGTTAAGTATCTTCAGCTTATGCTTAATTGGCAAAGATTTCCTCAATAGTGTTTTTCTCATCCAATAAACAATAGTGAAATTTTGCATACATAATGTAGGTTGATCTCACCTTTTAAGTTAATGGTGTATATGAGATCAACCTACACCATTTATGTAAACTTCTCAACTTAATATTTAAAACTTAGGATTATTAGTCATTGATATTAACAAGGTTTTAAGTTATAGTGACTATTGTGTTTGCCACAATTATAAATAATATGATCAACTTAATCATAATTGTGATTGAGTTCCAAAACAATAACATTAATGAGAGCAATTTTTTAAACCTTGAGATTAGGATTAGTAAAAGGAAAGAGGGTGAAACTTGAACAATTAAATATGCTTTAAACTAGCTTGAACATTGATTAAAGGAGAAGCTAGAACAATGATTTGTTACTAATACTAATATCAAAGTCACACATAACGATGATAGAATCACTAACAAATGCACTTAACAACAACCATAGAGAAGAATAATAAGATCCTAGTGGAGCCTTAATTAAACACTATTAACGAAACAAACTACTTTCTCCACATGTAAATGTAAACTACTACTATTACTACTATTATGATCATCAATCACACTTTGCATTCATTCCCTCCTTGTGTTTGTTGATTCACGTTATCAATATCAACTTTTGCATCATTCTCTGGGACTAGGTAAACTTCAGCATCACCCAATGGCTTCACTACAACAACAGCTTTCATTGGTTCTTGTTCCTTCCCCTTTTCAAGTTCTGCCACACCAATCTCTTTCTTTTTCATACCTCTCTTTCTGTATATAGCATATAGCACCATCTGAAGTAGCCCCAGTGTGAAACCCACAATATTTGGCAGCTGCATTAATCAAATTTGAGTAAGTATATAATATACCCAATTCCTTATTATATTCATAAAGTTGCTCCCATCTAATTAAACTAAGGTTTAAATATAATTTTGGTATATAGGAACCAAGACCAAAATAGTGAAAAATGTATTTCAAGCTTAAACTAAATATATATATATATATATATATATATATATATTTAGTTTAAGCTTGAAATACATTTTTCACTATTTTGGTCTTGGTTCCTATATACCAAAATTATATTTAAACCTTAGTTTAATTAGATGGGAGCAACTTTATGAATATAATAAGGAATTGGGTATATTATATACTTACTCAAATTTGATTAATGCAGCTGCCAAATATTGTGGGTTTCACACTGGGGCTACTTCAGATGGTGCTATATGCTATATACAGAAAGAGAGGTATGAAAAAGAAAGAGATTGGTGTGGCAGAACTTGAAAAGGGGAAGGAACAAGAACCAATGAAAGCTGTTGTTGTAGTGAAGCCATTGGGTGATGCTGAAGTTTACCTAGTCCCAGACCATAGCCAAACCAAGTTATGGCACTTATTGTGAGGGTAAATGACAAATTGAAGGGCATGTATTCAACACTCTTTGTTCTAATAACCTGTGCCTGTAGAACATTATACAAGAAATAATTAGTTATATAAGACTTTGAGTGAGACATTGAATAATCCAATGTTGGAATTAATGTTTGACTTACCATAACACTTAGAGGTGCTGCAAATACACTCACTGCAATGGAGACACAAATCCATCCTAGTACTTGCACCCTTAATGAACCATGTATAGCAAAATGCGTCACGAGGAGGATCAAGGCGAAGCACCCCACATTCATAGCCAGAAATATCTTAATGGTTAATTTCTGCAATTAAAGTTTTGGTATATATCAATTCACTAACAAATTAAAAAACGTTACATATACATATATATGCTCAATTTTAACTACTTGGTAAGAAACTGGTATGATGAAGTAACTGATAACAAGTTAGAATTAAAAGTTGCATATATACCCTTGCTTTGTTTGTGGCATAAGTTATGAACATGGCGATGTAAAAGATCTCTATGAAAAACCCAAAGGAGTTTATTGTAACAAGGAGAATAACATCTTTTTTTATCAAGGCGTAGTATAACCAAAGCATAGAGCTGAATAATGCCACCAGGTAAGGTAGACATTGAAAATCTTCAGTGGATTTCTTTTTGTATATCCGATAAAATGTTGACCTGAAATTCAAGAAAACAAACAATTATTTCTGTTACATATTATCATGATTATATATCGGTTAATAACTTTTTATTTAAAATAAGTAATAATTAACATTACTAAAGTTAGTTGGTAAACGTGATAATATACTTACAATGGAGCCAAGAACACCATGAAGGATATGATGTTACCTATGAAACAAAAGGAAAATAAGTCAATTATATTACTTGGAAAAGGAAAATAAAAAACAAGAGACTATGCATATCATTAGAGTATAGATTGCAAAATAAATATTTGCATGGGAAGAAATGTAGCTCAAAATATTTTCACGAGAGAGAAAGAAGAAATGAAGATGAGGTTGCAATTACATTTGCTTAAAGAACATTCACTAAAATGAAATTTGAGTACTAGAACAAAGGCCAAGAAACAAGAATTACTTTGAAAGAAATTAAAAAGAAAAGGAAAGAATGACAAGTTTGAGGTATGATGATAGGCATAATTTATTACCTAGAATGCCAAAGGTAAAAGCCCCTGGATTGGCAGAAAAAGACATGAAAGCCATGCTATCTGTTGAAGAAACCTTAGGTGGGTTTCGTCTAATTGAACCTCTCAAATCTCAATATCAAATATGCACTAGCTGAATGAGAGTATGATGTGTTTAGCAACCAATGCTAGTCCTATATATACACACAACCAGACATGAAGAGAGTTTATAATAATAATAATAAAAAATTGGAAAAGGAAAATATATAAAGTAACCATGTTATACAACAAAAACATAGAAAGTTACTTATCATCTCAATTAATAGAGAGTCAATTGCTTAAAAAAGTAAAGGAAAATATAACTTTCAATGACATATTTAACTTTTTAGTTGCAATGAAATTATATTTTTGTCATTAAAACAATCATTTGTCTCTCCATTAATAAAGAATAATATCTCTTTTTCACGTAACTCTCTATTAATGGAGAGGCAAGTGCTTCTAGAAATAAAGGAAAATACAGCTTTCAATAACATATTTAACTTTTTAATTGCAATGAAATTATACTTTTGCCATAAGAACAAATAAAAATAATAATCATTTGTCTATTCATTAATAGAGATAATACTTATTCAAACATGAGTTATATAATCTTCTATATTAATAAAGAGACAATTGTTTCAAAAAGCAAAGGGAAATACAATTATAAGTGACATATTTAAAATTTTAGTTGCAATGAAATTATACTTTTTAATTGTGATGAAACTTAACTTCCTTCAGTGTGTCAGAAAATTGATATATCGATGCAAAAAATTAACGGAATTTCTTACATTCTTTTATAAAACAATTTTTAAATGTTTTATTATATCATTAAATGTTGATAATTTTGACACTATTAGTCACTTGTGTTCCTTATAAAAATAGTGATAGAGACTGCTCTCACTATGCATAATTTTTATTATGACTAAGATTAAGCTCAAATAAAGTGTAACTTGTATATATGTATATGGAGAAATTATAGTTAAGATTTGAAATGATATGATAGATTAGAAGACGTTACAATAGCGTGAAGTGAATTGTAATTTGGTTTTATGGTTTAAGATACAATGCATGAGAAGTATGGTGTTTATTGATGAAAACCGTTTTCCTTTTGTGTAAGAGTATACCATGGGCTGAAAATAAAGTAAAGGTGCGAAGTGGGAATTTCTAGGATTCAGGGTATGGAACTTTAGGGATACGAGGATGCCAAATATTAGAGGCAACAAGGATTGAATGATTCACGTGACATTCACAAACATGGTCCTAGTCATTTCATATTTTCATATGTTTAATGTTGTATCATAGTGTGAGCTAGCTGTTTTGAAGTGTGCAAATTGAATGTTTTTCGTGTGTCAGAAGTATCTTTCTTTTCTTTCCTTCCACTTATGCATAACCGATTACTACAACTAAATTCATAACAACCCTCAAATCATTCCATCATTATTGTAACTTCTTCCTTTATATGCCTATATATGTGCTCACTTTTATACCTTTTCATAATTCTTTTAAAATGTCTTTTATGTTTTTTTATTCATTTAAACTTTGAATACCTCTTCTTTTTTGTTAACACATTATTTATATTAATTAAATAGTCATATTAAACAATATTAATATTATAATGTTATAATATTTTCAAGAATGAGAGAAACATCTATTTTGTTGATGTGCTTAATTTAGTTGAATTTTCTTATAATAAGGATATTGAGTGTTTGTTTGATATAGACAAAATTTTGTAGTTTTGTTTATTTAAAAGAAATGAGCTTAAAGTTATAACACAAGTAAATATGTTTGATAATCTATTTGGATTATAAACTCAACTTAGTGTTATATAAAAAAAATGAAGCTACTCCACCATGAGTTATTTATTTTAAGGTTGACTTATTTTTCTATTGAAATAACAATTTTTATTTTATCCTTAATTTCAATATTATCTCTCTCTTTCATTTACTCTTAAAATTAATATTGTTTTTTATTTTAATTTTTAGCTTTTGTCATGCATTAAAAAATTATAGTAACATATATATATATATATAGATAAATAATAGAAAATGAAATTTGAAAATTATGTAAAAAAAATCAAATATAAACAAATAACTTTATATACCTTTTTATAATTTTACTCAATAAAAACTAATATTTCTATCCTACCAAACGAAACAAAATAATTTATATTCCGTTTTCGGCATAAGGTACCCAAAACATGAATAAACTATAACATTCTTTAATCTTATAGTTTATAAATTAAAAATAAAAACATAATTTAAATCAAACAACACTACTAATATTATTTCTAGTCTTGATATAAGCATGCACGTCAATGAAGTTGTAAATTATTTTAGTGGAGTTTCAATCAAGTAGTACCCAAAAAGAATACTTACCTGTCCATATAGGTCTAATGCACAATTAATACAGGATACTATTTCATTATCATTCACTTTAACATAACAGAAATGACCCTTCTCAAAAAAATGAAGAGAAAATTATAAAGATTTAAGGGACACAAATTTATATAAATTATTTATAAATAAAAATGTAAAGGACTGATTAAGAGATTTAGTGATTTTTTTTAGATTTACACTATGTAAATCAAACTAACTTGTAGGTCTAAGATTATATCTTATAAGAGTTATAATCATAAATTTATAACTTATAGTTGGAAATTGTAGATAATGTAGTAAGCCAATTAAATTAGATTACATCATAAACTAGTTGTGTGATTATATTAAGTTAAAAATTATCATTGTTGAAAAGTTAAAGAGAAAAATTGAAACGTGAATTAATGAACGTTCTTATAGTTTTTGAAGAAAAAATAGTTTTCAACAATTATAATATTCATTTTCAAAAGCTATAATCTCCTTTTATTTTTTTCACTAAATAACTTTATAAGATATATAGGAAGAATATTATTTTGGCATAGATAATTTTTGTTCTAATTTTTTATCTATTTTCAATCCTTGCGGGGAACACCCTTCGCAATTATAGTGGTATAAGACCATACAATGTAACAATTTCTCCTAGGACAAAACCTTAATCGTGCTACTGCGCAGTGTTATTAATATCGTATCGGTCATCAAAATTGGTTAGGGTACTGGTATAACGGTTTAACCAGTAATTTACTAATTAAACTGCATACCGATGAAATTATATATATACACAATATATTAACATTAATGTTGAAAAATCAATAAAAAATAAATATTTTTTACTTTCGTTAAAAAAAAATTTAAATAAAAACCGACTGGTACGGTTCAATTGAAAATCAGCCGGTATGACCAGTTTTGATCGGTTTTAACTGGTTTTAGCTGGTTTTGACCAGTATGATTGCATGACTGATATAATTATTATACCGTATCAATATTGAGATCGGTTCACTAATTTACCAATTGAACAGGTCGTTATGAAACGGTTTTAACAACATTGTTGTTGTGCTCATGCACCACATTCATTAAGTTCACTTCTCAATGATTGGGATTGGTTAGATTACTTGAGTTAGTGTATAATTTCCCATTTGGAATAAGTATGTACAAGGTCGCTAGAAAGATAAAACCCCTAAAAGAATCCAATTGCGTCGTCAATCATCATCAATTATCACTTATATGATGCTCAATTAGCTTCTCAAGTCATCATTTACTATTTTTGGACTCCAATTTGCGGATGACAACGGAGAGAAAATTTAGGAGCTTATGATTGGCTGATATTATTAATGTGAATGTTCCTAATAACATGGGGATAGTATAGACCTTGCATATTGGCCATACAATTATTTCATTGAAATCTCTTATCCGGGGATAATATTAGTTGAGAGAGATAATCATACAACGCGATCACTATCCTATAGCACCAAAGGTGTCATAGGTATTGGAAAGTTTTGGCTTTTAGAAATCATGCATCGATTAACTTGGAGTTATAAATTATAATTGGTAAGTGCCTCACATCAGGTAAGTAAATTAGAAAGAATATATTTATACATCTTAATTGTATAGCAACTCTCTACAAACTTTTTATAGTTAACTACTAATAGAAATAAAATTTCTAATATTTTATCTCTAATTTGTTCTCTAAAAAGGAAGGTATACACAGCTGATACAAATGTATAAATAATACTTAAAAATTATTTATAAAACTTGTGTATACTTCTTTTTTTTTAAAAAGGAAAGTTGTAAGAGTTGATACAAATATACAAATAACATTATTCTAAATTTGGGTAACCTTTCTTTTAAGCTAACTTTAAATATGAGGTTAAACTTAATTGTTCAACATGATAGTCATCCTAATGTCAAAGCTAACCTCTTAAGAAATGAAACTATTACATCATCTTAAAGAAAATATTTTAAACACAATTTATTCAAGCTAGTCAAACATTGTAAAGCCGTATAATAGATATTTACTTTAACCCTTCTACAAAGGTACAAACATATTCTGAACAAAGATCTATTGTTTTACATATTATCTCATATATTATTTCATGTCAATGATAATGTAGCAAAAACAAAAATAATAATAAATTAATTTTGTTACAACATTATATGTTTTTATTGGTATGAAATAACGTAAGAAACTCCAGAGGCAACAGAATTTTGTTTCATACAATATCTTCCTTAAAAAAACCATAGCCAAACAATAAGCACATGGTTGATACAACAATTAGAAGAAAAAAAATAAGTAATGATCCCATAGTTAATAAGATCGAAGACAACTAGAGATATCCTTATTATAGTTAATGCGATCCAAGACAACTAACTACATATTCTGTCTTGAGAAATGTTTATTTTATGACTACTTTTAATTCATCACACTTTTTTTTTGCACGTGGACTATAATCATCTATTACTATAGTTGTTTTATTAATATTTATTTTTAATAAAATATCATATTTATAAAACCTGAAAAAAGTTTCTTCATTTTCCAAAATACAATGACATAAATTTACCTACGCAGTCCCAGGTATATGGAAGTGCCTGCACCGGGTGGCACTTTCATTTAATAGTTTTAAAATAGGGGTTTCAGATACTCTGCAATATTATATTCTTTAATATTAGAATATGAGGTAAAATTGGACTTTATAAGCTTTTATTTTATTAAAAAATAGTTTAAAATCTAGATTTATCAAATACATATAGCATTATCTTAATTTATTATTGAACCCTCGAATATTGAATATATTTGATAAAATAGAGATATCATTACTCCTTCTTCTTCTCTCCCATGAGAAAATAAAGTTGTTCTATTGCTCTCTTGAGATTGCCTAGGAGTCGGGTTGCTTTAAAGTTTAAATATTATGTTTGTTCCCTCTCTCTTTATATGAATGCTATAAAACATCTCTTCATTTAAATATTTAAATTATTGAGTTGAATTGATTTCATATATAATTAATTATATTGAAAATTTTGTAATGATCTATTTTGAAAAACTAAGTACATTGTATATCTCGTTTTTCAAATTACTTTGTTTAACGAAATTTGACATAGTCAATCGAAATTTTGTCAATTTAAAATGGTCTTACCCCTTGTTCACTTAATATTGCTAATGGGTACCTTTTTGGACCCATTCCACATAAAATTGATCTATAGTAGCAAAAAAGAAAGACGAAAGATTGTGATATAAAAAGTTCAATATGTTTATTAAATTAAATCTCTAAACTCGTTGTTATCTAATGTCATATAATTTATGATACGAATCAAAACCCCTTAACAAAAGAGAAGATGCGAATGAAAACAATTAAGAAACAATAAACAGTTCCTAAAAACAAATGAATGAGTTTGATATTACTATAAAATCTCCAACAGAATCTTAATTAGTACAGCACTATATGTATATATAAGCATGTGTGCAGGAGCACAGAAAGATTGTTGAATATTCTCTCCTCTTTAAGCAAATAAATGAAGCTAGTACAAATATTCTAGCATATTCATTCCCGTTTCTGCAGAAATCCAAGCAATTATATTGGTGTTGGAGAAAGCTTCATTTTTTTTTGTTTCAATAGGAATCAAATCATACTTTGCTCCGTTTGTCTGCAATTAGTGCTGGTTTAAATAGTTATGTATTTTTATTAAATAAATAGTGTTGCTTTTGCAGGCTATGTTCTTTCCTTGTCTATAGGTCTCAAAAAGAGAATGAACAGTGAAACACAACAAGTTTGAACGTTAGTCATTCAATCTTGTATAAAAAATTGCACTTAAAAAAAGTAGTGATTATTTTTACACAAAAAAGGAGTCATAGAATTGTAACACCGACGTTGTCAGATTAAGTGATTAACATGTAGTGTAGATAGACTTATATTCATTAAGAAGCTTATAGAAATATTGATATATTATCTATGAATGAGTTCATACTTGATAGTATGAGAACTGGGATTAAAAGCCATGATTAATTAATGAATTAAGAAGATAAAAAGGTAACCTTTTTACTGAAAACATGAAACCAACGGTGCATCGTTCTCACGCTGTCCCTTGGTGCTTGGGTGCAGCGCACTTTCCCACATGTGGGTTTTGCTTTTATAGTGCTCATGCTATGCCATCACTCCTTTTACTTTACTTAACAACTAATTTAATCTAATCAAATCAAATCAAATACACTTAATTATAATTAAGCTTTCACTGCCATCGATCATCATCAATAACTGGTTAGAGCCTCCCCGAGTTTTCATCACATAAATTTCTCACTTCTTAACTACTCTAATGTATTTATTCTCTATATATATATATATATGGAAAGAGAAAAATATGTATATACTTCTCTTGTAAGAAATTTTTATACTATCACTGTATTATTATCGTTTATTCCTAATTATCATAAGTAATACAAACGAATGGAGGATAATGCACTGACTGAATATAAATATTTACATTGTTAGTACAAGTTAGTACATAGATTTTACACTAGTATAAAAAAAGGTGTCCTTCCATATGCATATGCTCTCCACTATTTTCTTTCACTTTCCTAGTTACTCACTCTATTACCTTTATTATACCTATATAGTATATACCACTGCCTCCACCTGTTACCTCTCATCACTTTCTTAATTACTCTATTATTCCCTCCATCCCTAGTACTATTTCTCATTTTAGACAGAAAACGTTGCTTCAATTTCAATGTTTCAAATAATATTAACATTTAGCGTGAATAACTATAATTTACAATAAGAGAAATAATTAGTAACATAATATTAATGATGAACAACAGAGTAAATATGAAAAACAAAAAAATATTATAAGAGTTAGTTATATTAATGAGAGACATTGATGTATGTGTTTATGTATCAAGTGAAACTTCTCGTCATTAATAAAGAGACAAATGCTATGCAAAAGTAAAGAAAATGTAACATACATTAATGTTTATATCAATTTTATTTAAAATGATATTATACTTTCTCTTAAAATACATAGGAAAAAATCAATTGACTCTTTATTACTTGAGAGGAGTCTATCAGACTGTGATGTATGTATTTATGTCTCAAGTGACCCATAATAAGGAAAGGACTATTATTCTTATTCTTTTAACTTTCCACCGTCCCTAATTATCTGTGGGTTTTCTTGTATTTGTTTGTCGGATTATGTACGGTTTCATATGGCTTCTTTTAATTTTCACTTTTAAACTAATCTATAAATAAAATTATGTTAAAAATATTCTGTAAATAAACTATAGTAAAAAGGTAAATACAAAATAAACCAAAATTAGATTGTTATCCCCATACTTCAAAAAAGAGCAATATGTAATGGGCATGGCTCATGGGTAGAGTATACAATTTTAGTTCATTTGCATGTCTTGTTGGACCCATTTGTCCTCTCAACTCCAGGTTAATCCCTATTGGGCAGGCATACATGGGCTCAATGTGCACAAAAACTAAAATTTAAATAATTGTAATTCAATGTCACAAAAGATATGTGTGAAACAATAAGGTGTTTATCTAGTAGTGTAATGTCCTACTGGATTCTCAAGATTGAGAGTTTGATTCATGAGAATAACATTTATTGAGAAGGGTAGCCTCAAACCTTAAAAACGATTAGTTTCTTACCAACAAAAGGTGATGGGATACCCTTAGTAGTACAAAAAAAAATTGTATTTTATTTCTTTAACTTCATATAAAATCATAATTTTTCTTAATTCAACTTATTTGTTTAATTTCATGTTTTTTTATTGTTTGTCAATGCTTGTGGGTGACGTCTGCTAAATGGGCCAAGTGGCCCATTTTGTAATTATTATATGAAATCATGGAAAATTGTACCCTTCTTGGAAGCACACTAATGTGTATTGGATTTAGATTTCATAAGAATTTAATGAATTTTTTATGCCCAAAAAATTATTGTGGTGTTCAATCAAGGTTTTTATACAATATAGATGACCCTTATGATATTTGTTGATGATTATTTGGATTTTGTGAAATATGTGAAGAGAAAACTTATTCAAAGAAAAGGAGATTCCAAATTTGGATTATAATGTTATGACAAGGATAATTATAAAACATGCCATTGAAAATCATATTTTTGTTCATAATCTTATAATTTTTATTCCAATCTTATGAAACTCTATCATAACTCAAATTTTATATAATTTCTTAGAAAAGTATTGATATCAACAACAAAAAATTCAAATATTAGAATTCTCAGTACATAGATCGTTTCGTCTTTTAAATGATTCAACATTTATGAATGATAACCTAAACCTAATCGACCTTTATAATTTCAATAAATAGAATAATATTGACTTATTGAGTCAACTTAAAATAAAATAAAAATCCGTTGATATTAATGTTCAATTGAACATATTAATCTTGAACAGAAATATAATGTCATACGCTGGTTGCTTTCCTCAAATTTATATTCTATTCTGATTATGTATATAATATTAGATTACATTCGTATAATTATAATATTCTTATTGAATATTCTGAATATAGTAATTAAAGCTAATTTGATTCATGTAATATTTGTCTTAATAGCAATAACATTATTATTTTTTATGCAATATAAGAAGACCAAAGCTTAATTTGAAATGTATTGTGATTCTTGAAGGTATTAACTCTTCTATAATGAGCAACAATGACAATTCTCTTTTCATGCACTATCTTCAAATTGCTTTCAGAGTTTAGTTCAAAAGCTTTTTCTAATCTTTACATTATTATTTGTTACTCACAGAATTTGTTGCACTCCACAACTTACCCATTTCATAAATAATAGGTACTAATATTCTTACCCTACTTCTAATGCATTTCCCTATTCAACATGCACTTTTTGATTTAAAGATGTAATCCTTTTAATCATTAGTTATAATATGTTTTAGATTATTATTATCGCTTTGATATACATATATGTTTCCACTTTTGTATGGTTTAAGTGCCTTCTTTTCAACAATTTCTAGTTTTTCTGTTTCTGTTTTATTTCTTCACATCAAGATAATAATGATGAACTAATGCATAACCAATTAAAGTTCCATCATATAATAACAATAATATAATCTGCACATGATACAAACTACAGATTAGTTTTTATTGTTATGAAAGGACTAAAAAAATAGTTATTATTATATTATATGATTTACTAACAGAAACTCTACATGGGATCCAATACAAAGATCAATAAGTTTACAAACTCAATTACAAATTAAATCATTAATAAGTTTAGGAACTCATCCAAATATATTTTACTTTAGTTTAAAATCTCCTTAAACTATATCTAATTGAACTAAACATTGAAAAGTCAATATAAATATAATTCATTAATGATGATGTAGTGAGACATGTTTATGGGCTTATGAAAGAATTTGAAAGATAATATATCATTTTTTTATAATTAAGAGTTTCTCTTACTTTATAGATAAGAATAAAGAACTAATCATGTTAGGTCCTTACCAGTGTCCTTATGAATGGTAGTTGATTTGGTATATAGTCGGATGTATATCATCTATCCCAATTTGGTATATTCATTCTAGATTTACTCTAATCACATCAAGACACGTGAGATTAATATATTATTTTAATAAATAAAATTAAAATGAGATATTATTTTTGACTTATCGACAAATATGGATTAATGCCAGACAAGAGATAAAAACTTTCAAGAGACATAGAATAGTATGTAGAAAGTTAAAAGTGTTAGGAACTAGGCAACCTGAAATGGAATGAAATGTCTTTATGACTTCACTGACACACAAGACAACATGCACCTGTGCCATTTTCAAAGTTGCTTTTGTTTTTTTGGATTTTGGAAAATAACAACAAATCATCATTATCATTAACAAGATCACCACATTCACCTGCGATAAAAAGGGTTGACGAAAAATCATGCAACTTCCAACCAGGTACTAAGATTTTTTATTATTCAACAATTCATTTATTTCTATAATTATTAATCATCGAAAACAAGGGCATTCCATGTTTTTATTGTTTTTATTCTTGCTTATTTCATAATTTCACGCCTCATTCTCATTTTCTTTTTTAAAAATTTATCATCTAACCCCAATCAATCAATACCCACATTGCAAATGTGTGTCACTTTCTGAAGCAATCACATGTGGGGTTGAGAAAGTTGTTTCCTTTTTTCGTTGAGGATTTTTGCTCAACTTCTTCAATATTATGTGAGGGTGCCAAAGTTTATTCCTTTTTGGTTAAGAATTTGTGGGTTTTTGCTCAATTTGTATTGGAAATGCTAAGGAATGATTATTTGGGGATTGAGTGTTATTATTACTGTTGCGTGTGTGTGCTAGAGTAATATATGTTGCAGAGACTTGGATGGGTTGTGGGCCTCAATCACAAGAACAAAAGGTTGCTCAGTGAAGACCAACCTCCAAAGCCAAAGTCTATGCTCAATGATGTTGTTCATGAAGTTGCCATTTACATTCATAGGTTTCATAATCTTGACCTTTTTGAACAAGGGTATGCTTCAATTTTATCATGTTTATAGTTCTTGGTCAATTTTATATGTCAGTCAGTAACAACTTTAATTCTTATTATCGTTGTGCAGATGGTACAGAATCAAGATTACTATGAGATGGGAGGACGGCGAAGACTCTTATCCAGCAATTCCTGCACGGGTTGTTCAGTATGAAGGTGATATACATATATATTCAAAATTTGAAAGTGTCAGTGGTTAATTGGAGCAAGTGTTCATAGTTTGACATAAGTTTTTCTTTGATAAGCTGATTTAGTTTATTGAGACACAAACTTTTGGTTCTTTGATCTTGTACGCGTTTTGCGTAGGGCTCCTAGGTGCATTTGAGTTCGTATATGATGCATTTCTACGTCACCTGTTTTTTCTATTTCCATTTCAAGTAGTAAATTGTGATGATTGTGCAGATCACTTTGTCTTGCCAGATGAGGTTTAAGATTTGAATTTCTTTTAAATATGCCTTAATAATCCTGGTTTACAGAAGTTGCAGAAATTGTTTATTTAGTTTGAAACAGTGGAATGAACTGATTGGTTTCCTGTTAGAAATTGATTCAACTCACTACTTAAACCTTCGATGCTTTTAAGTGTTTCAAATTAAGTTTAGGGTTTTAGAATTTGGTTCAAACATAAACTTAAACCTCACTCAAATTAACTTACTTCTAGGCAAATTGTTTATTTCATATTAACCCTGGCCAATTGATTGTTCAACATGAGATTGTTTATTTAGTTTGAAACAGTTAAAAGCATAGAAGGTTTTTAGTTTAGGATTTTAGAAGGAAAACTTGTATCAAATGAACTCCTAATTATTGTTTATTCCAATTTTCAGCTCAGGGAATATAGAACAGAACTTCTTTCCTTTAATTCTCTATTTTATATCTGTATATTCACTGTTCCACCAAATAGGTTTTGAGCTTCTCAAATTTTTGGTTAACCAGTTTTTAGATCTAGAATGAGTTTCCATTGTTCTTTAATGTTTGCCTAGATTGGGATGCATTGTTAAATCCTTTATGCTTACTATATGTATCGTCTACTCATTGATATTCATGATACATTGGACTCTGGTAATTTCATGCTTGATACACTGAGTAATTACACATGCATTCAACTTAGTGTGTAATATTTGTGTGATTTGTATTAGATAGGAAAGAAAATCTAAGAATTCATCGTTTTTTTTTGAGCTGCAGCTCCTGATGTGGCTGCTGACAATATTTATAGAGTTTGGATGATTGATGATACGGATAACAGTTTTTCAACACCGCCATTCCGGATTAGATATACAAGGCAGGATGTATTTCTTTCTATTATGATCTCATTCTATCTATCTTTTGGTGGTTATGAGGTGAGTTTTTTGTCCTTCACAATTTCTGTAGAAACTACCATATATGTATTCAACCGAGTATAACCGTTTTTGCTTAACAAACTAACTAGGTTGAAATTAAACTATTAAAGCATAAAAAATATGTAGTGGCTTACTCACTTCTTGGTGTACCACTAGTTCTACCTTTTTTATATTATAGTTCATAAATATCTGGACTAATATTTTTTTTATTCGCAGGGAAAATCCTCTGCTGTCATCTTGAAGTTTGAGCTCATGCACTCTCCCACATCTGAAATTGGGTCAGTTAATTCTTCTCTTTCCTTGTCCTAGGTGTATTAAACAAGTGAAAGTTGAGCGTAATGATATTGATTTAACTGTAGCTAGATGATGATGTTCATTTGAGGTTGTGAACCCTGAAACTATTTGCATCATTGTGCAGGCCTGAGTTACAGAATTCTCTGGATTCATGTTTTGCTTCAGTACATGAGTATAGAATCCCCCCGAAAGCTCTTTTAGGATTGCATTCATATTGTCCTGTCTATTTTGATTCATTCCATGCTGTCCTTGTTGATGCAAGTTTTCATATTAGTCTAAGAACTGGTTATAGCAGACCCCAACTGAAGGTACCCAGGTTTGTCAGAATTCATTCTTTTATGGTTCAAATAGATACCCTAGTAACTGTTATGCTGCCATAATGTTCGTCGGTTTCTTCTACTTTTGTTGCATACTATTCTGTTTTAAATAAGGTGGTTAGTTTAATTCTACCAGTGATTCTTGGGATTCTGGAAGCACTTATGGTGAAGAAGACAATGTGGGGTCAAATAAGGTATTTCTGTTACAGTAAATCTTTTATAACTTCATAGCGATAGCCGATATGTTTAAGATAATATAATTGATCCTGTAAAATTGTGTTTTAACATTATCCACAAGAAAGATTCTTAATTGCTATGACACTTACAGAGTTACAGCTATATTTTATTATTCAAATCAGGTTGTGCTCCTCAAAGCATTGTTGTCTGCCCGTGATATCCTGCTTGAAGATCTGAGAAGGATTAGCAAAGGAATTGACCAAGCTATTGATTTGACTGGAATTACTTTTAAACCAGATGTTACCAAATCATTCCATTCTAGTTCACCATCACTTCAGCTCCCTGACAGTCCACCAGTCAGTGTCGAGGTCCTGAACTCCGGCGTTGTGAATGCGTTATTATTGTTATCTCATCTTGATGTTTTAGACTTATTGCTATCATAATACTATTCTTTCCTGCTACAGAAATATGCTTATCTTGTCAATTGTCTTATTCTTACTGCCGAATCATTGCAGCCTCTTTCATGGGATGATATGTTAAATTCCTTCCAGTCTGTTGGGAGTCAACTCTTGTATCTCTGGAATACATTTCTGAAGTTTCACAGGTCTATTTTTTTATTGCAGTAATTGCACATCCAAATAGTTTCATCATTTTGGCACCTGTAAAGATGCTTATGGTCTCTTTCAATGAATTAATGCTATGTCCTTGCGTCCATTCCTATCGTTATGCCATCCCGAAAAGGCTACTCTCTCTTGCATACTGTAATTAGCCAAGAACAGTTCTGCTATACAGGATATTTGGAATTGAGCCTATTCCAAATGAGGCTGGTTTTCGGTATACATGTATTGGTAGCTCTACTGGTAATATGTAGGCATAGCAAGCCTGTTATGCCGTGAGAAATGAAGCACTTAGTTTAATATCTTTGAGCATAATATTTTAGTATGCCTCCCATGAAGCACTCAGTTTAATATCTTAGAGCGTTATATTTTAGCATGCCATCTTACCAAGAACATGGCTTTCTCTTATATTTTAATCTTATCACATTATGCAGGGAAAATACAACAAAGGTAATTGAATTTCTACGTAACTCATGGGCTAACGATCGAAGAACTGAATGTTCAATATGGATGGTGTGTTCGAAGGTTGAAATGCCCCACCAATACATTAGTAATCGAGTTGAGGGGACATCATTGTACCGTGGCTTACGTGGAAGATCATCAAGTACAAGGAGGTCAATTGATGATGTAATTATATACTAAACTCTACTGCACTTCTAAGCTTCACTATTTGTCTGCTAAGTTTAAAATTAATCATTTCATTGCTTTCATATTGATCTGCTTAACTGAATAATTTTCTTCAATTATGTCTTCTCTATCTTTTTTCCAGCCTGTTCAGACTGCAATAATGCGAGCCGAACTTCAAAGGCGAGGTATAGCACAAATGAAGGTAAGTCATTATTTACGTGAGGATATTTATAATTATAATCATTTTTTATTGCGGATTGGAATTTTTGACATGAACCCCATGCTGCAGATCAATAACAGATCACTTCAAGACATGCATATATTTGAAGATACTTTGCGTGCTCCTATTGTTATTGTAGAACACTTGGAAAACATGTACCGTTGTTCTAGTGTAAACTCATACTTCTCTCCTTTGGAGGAGAAAGGAAGATATGTCATGGAAAATGGGTTTAGAGCCATAAACAAGTTGTCTGGGGGCAGCCTGCTACAAAATGGTCGAGTTTTGAGATTAGTTGTTTTTGTTCATGGGTTTCAGGTAAGTTTCACATTCTTGGGGTTACTTTTATCTCCTTAATCCATTGACATTTATCCCTTGATTTCTTGATTCATTGTGGCCTTCAATTTTTTTGGTGTTAAAAAACTACTCAATTTTTTCTTTGAAAGCTGAACCAGCAAGGTTTGTTTTGTTTTACATGATTATATTCAAGTATATATTAGATCAATCCCAACGTACCAAAATTCATGTGATAATAGGTAACAATGATCTCACCTTCAAAGAGAAATGTGAAGATATGTAATGCAACTTGTTTATTTCCTTATTAAATGATACTTGCTTTCATAACCTTGTCTTCTACTTTTTACTCTAGCCTGATTTATTTAGTGTTCTCTATGTCTTTTTACTAGTACTTATAGAATTGATTGACCATTTCTTCTTTGATGTTTGTACTTCTGTTGCCCGGGTCAACTTTAATGTTGACTTACTCGTTTCTGTCTTGTTTTCTATGTTGTTCCACTTGACCACATATTCCTCTCTATACTCAAACATTGGCAGGGACATCATTTGGATTTACGGCTTATTCGGAACCAATGGCTTTTAATAGACCCCAAAATACAGTTTCTTATGTCAGAGTCAAACGAAGACAAAACATCAGAAGACTTCAGAGAAATGGGATTCCGGCTTGCACAGGAAGTGATCTCTTTCCTAAAAAGGAAGACGGATAAAGCTTCAAGGAATGGAACCTTAAAAGATATCAAGCTTAGCTTTGTTGGTCATTCTATTGGGAATCTCATTATTAGATCTGCTTTAGCAGGTAATTTATGCACATGTTTTGAAGGAATGAAGGATAATAGTCATCAAAATTCAAAATAGGGATAGTAATAATGTAATATGCCTTTTTCTTGAATTTCAGATAGAATCATGGAGCCATATCTAAAATACTTGTATACATATGTTTCTATATCTGGTCCGCACTTGGGTTATATGTACAGTTCCAACACTATATTCAATTCCGGGATGTGGCTCTGGAAGAAGATCAAGGGTCCACAATGCATCCATCAACTAACTTTCACAGATGATCTTGATCTTGAAAACACCTTCATCTACCACCTTTCGAAGGTATTGAATTCATGATATATGTACTATTTCATTAGTATTTTGCGGCCGAAGTAAATATTGTTTATCTTGTACTACAGAAGAACACAATGGAAAACTTCAGGAATGTGATTCTCTTATCCTCACCTCAGGTAACCATGCTTTATGTGATATATACTAATAATGAAATCATGCCCATGCCTGATAATCCATATATTCTCACAGTACCTTTATCATTAGTCAACAAAGCATGCATGCATGTGTTTAATTTTTCAGCTTGAGTTTAATGCAATGTGACCTTAGAGAGGTTATCTTAAAGTTATCCAAAATATTTTGCATAATACTTCATGCTCGTTATGTATCAGGATGGTTATGTTCCATACCATTCAGCCAGAATAGAACTCTGTCCAGCAGCTTCTTTGGATTTCTCGAAACAAGGGAAAGTCTTCCTAAAGATGTTAAATAACTGTCTGGACCAACTCCGAACTCACTCGGACCATCGCGTGATCATGCGCTGTGATGTCAACTTCGAAACCTCCTCCCACGGCAGGAGCCTTAACACACTCCTTGGACGGGCTGCTCATATCGAGTTCTTGGAGTGTGACATTTTTGTGAAGTTCATAATGTGGTCTTTTCCAGAGCTTTTTATATAATGAACAAGGGAACTTCCACGGAATTCCGTGCAACTATGTTGATTTAAAAAAATGTCAAGGGAGCTGAAAACACTGCATTGGAATCAAAACAGGTTATAGATGACAAATCCAAGTGTCCACTAATAGTGAAATCTTCATGATTCTGTAGCTAGATAAAATCAAAATCTGCCCCTATTTTTCTTTCAGTTGTAAATTACTTTGTTTGAACATAATTTCAGTATCACTTTTTAATGGATAGGGGTATAACCTTTTTGGCTAGTGGTCTCTACATTTCTTGCATGCACATGTATCACTTAGACAAATGTTGTACTCTAACAATTAGAATTCAAAGAATTTTCTGAAGAACTTCCCTAGGGTAATAATATCTACATATTAAAAAATTGACATTATTTTTAAATCGGTTTTCACTTTTGCTAACTATTATTGTCCTGGACAATTATTAAGAAATTCTTTTTTGCTAATTTTATGAGAACAACACATCACAATTTTGATAATAGAATCTCCTGCGGGAGAACTCCATTGAGATACTGGCTTCACAGATTTAGTTATTTTTAGAAATATTATTACTATAATCAGATAATGTTTTTAAACTTTAAACAAATTAAATGTATTTAAATCTGTTAAGTAAGTGGTGATGAAATCATGTCATGCAGAATTATATGTACGCGCCATAAATGATTAAATGGTATATGAATTATGAAATGTATAATAAACTCTTATCAACCCTTATAGTCATAAAAAAGAGTGAAGTCCTTGAGGATCACTTCAACTTCCATTTTCTGCTTCATATTATCATTTCCATATTAGAAGATGGTCTTCAATAAATGGTGGTGTCAACTCAACTTTTATATTGCTAACCTATTTGGTAGGGTTAAAATCAATTAAAGTTCTACCATGATAGAATTCATAAATCCAAAAAAATATATCTCAATGATTTTAGAATTCAAACTATACTACACTTTATGCATTCCAAATAAATATTAGATTTTACAACATCTTGCTGATCTAACGGTTCTAGCGGTGTAAAACTCTGTTAGATCTCATGAATGACTTAAAGGTCAATGATTGGATTCCTGATAATAACACTTATTGGGAAGGACAACCACGAGCCCGAAAGATATTAGTTCATTATCCATAAGGTGAGAGAATACTCTCAGCGATACCCAAAAAATAAATATTAGATTTTCAAGCAAGCATCTTGGGATAGAGATCATAAACACCTGTCAATTTCTAAACATTTACTATAAAATATAAATGTCAGCATAACCTAAATTATGTTAAATAATACCTTGTAGGTAGAAAAGATAACATGGTGTTCATATGCAAGAATATACTGAGAAAGAAACATAGCAACATTACAAGTTAATACTATTACATAAATAAACCCTATTACATCAGGGATTCACTACAGTTACAATTTGGTCACAACAACAATTTCCTATTGCCTCAACACTGGTAATAAGAAATGGAAAACTAAAGTACAATAAAGGAAAGAGTACCATCATTAATGTTTTGATTTGTTCTCTTAAAAGACATTCTTCATGTTTCATTGGTTTATCTATTCACAAGCCAATTTGGTGTCAAAGCTGCTCAAGCATATTGCAAAAGCCTGGAATGCAGATAGAGGATACCTATAATCCATGGTGAACATGTCCTTCCCAACTTTGCCAAACTGCAGAATAATCTTATCATGCTCTGGCGGTGCTGCCGGCTGAGATGGTGTTGGTGCACCAGCAGCTGGTTGGGTTGCGGCAATCAACTGAAAGTTTTTAACCGATGCAACAGTAACCCTTCCGCGGAAATTAAGGCACCAGCATTGTAATTGTTCATGCCATCTTGGAGGCTTGTTTTTCAGAACCAAGGGTCTCATCTTGTTATCGTTGTCCTCATTACAGGATCCTCCAATCTCAGAAAATCGTGCACTGCTGAACTCGATGGAATGATCTAGGGACTTCGAGAACGAGATGCTGCGAAAGGAGTCCTCAAGGGAACACGGAAGAAGCTCTGGCTGGCCAGGAACAGTGCCACCTGCATCAAGTGTGGAGGCTGGTATTGAATGCATGATGCAATGCATCTTCCTTGGGCCTCTTGTCCCAAGCACATTTAATTCATACGTTACCTGAGCTATGTTGTAATTCCCAGATGGGACCTTTGGTGAGACCTTTTTGGAGTAAAATCTGTGGCTTGTCCTCCCAGTCCCAGGAGGGCATATGTGGGCAGAAGAGTATGGAGGCTGTGTATCATATATGATGAATTTGGTGCCAAGAAAGTTTGATCTGGTGTATGAAATTAAAGAAAAATTCGTCAGATAGAAGACTGACATATAGAATAGAATATAAGTAAAAAAGCATAATAGGAAAATGGCCTTGGAAAAAAAAACTGATAAATCTACAAGGTGAGGCTTAAGAAGAAGTTTGATGATGGAATAAGACCTAAACTACATATTATTTAACAGTTTCTTTTTAGACACAGAAAGAGAGTTTCTTTAAAACTTGAGTTAATAGTCGGACACAGCATAATAAGAGGATGTTCAACACTTCTAAGCAGTAAACTCACCGCAGCTTTCCTATGTAAGTGTTGCTTGATCTAGAGATGTTGCCAGCATCCATTGAAATAACATACTCTGTGTAAGTTGTTCTCCTCGTCCTCTTAGCAGAAAGGAGGAACTTTCCATTTTCAACTAACAAAGCTGCAACAGCCAAAGGAAATAAAAAAGAAAAGGAAAATGGAAATGATTTCAGCATGATTTCAGCATGCACTATAATATAAGAAAAGGAAATATACAGATGGACCCAAATACTTCACAGAACAAAACGTTTCCAAATCTATAACTCTATGAGTGATTGAAATAATTTTAACCCCAACTAGTACAAGAAGAGTCATAATTTTGTCATGTTAACATCTAGAAATAACCAACCAAAAACATAAGGAAAAACAATGAAGCATAAATTAATGCAACTACATAGCTTTATCAACCTGATAAAAAGTCTCAGTGTTTAATACGAGTATTAACAATAAATATCCCCACAGTCTTAAAATATCACGAGGAACTTAGGTAAAGGAATGATCCATTCAAATCGACAATTAAGGCTGGCTCCCAACTAAATGGCAACCAGACAATATGATCCAGTACTCCTAGTATCAAACAAACATCAAAGCAAATAAACACATGGAATCAACAATTATGGAATTATCTGATTTTCATGCTCAGTAACGTGTGAATGCTGACGTGGACCGAGAATGAGAAAAATGTGAAATGAAACTTGATCGATGAAGGCAATTTCCAGAAGTATCATCCAAAACTACTATATGCTTCAGCACAAATTATTGTGTTATAAGTGTCAACACATAAAGATCTCAAATCATATATCTGTGCAAACATATACAAATAGACCACCAAAATCAACATATGCAAAAAAATGGTGTGCCTTTATCTCATGTGAAGATCATATCTGAAGTCAAAATATGTAACTTCAATGACCTGAAGCATCTGAATATAGTGACAGTATAAACCTAAGGAATATGTTTGTGTATAAAAAGAAACTTTACCGGGGCTGAGACAAAGGAACAGATGGTATGTCAAATTTGATTTATCTCTTTTGATAAAACATTGAATCATTCCATCTCGTGGCCCGGGCTGAAAAGCAAAAGAAACAAAAACCACGGTGTTACTTCAACCAACCAAATCGACTATCATTGATATCTCCATGCAAATATAACAGATTAGTTAATAAAGGAAGAGTTAATAGGCTATTCGGCTAAGAAACAATAATGAAGCTAACCTGCTTCAGGGACACAGGGAATGTAAGTTTTCCACAGATCTCAGGGCTTTTAACAATTTCCTTGCACATATTCCTCCAAGACTGGCAAACTGCAGCACATGCAACAACATGCTTTCGAGATGGCCATGTATTCTCACTTTCCTCAAGTCGTCTAATGACATCATACAATAATTCAGGGGGTAAGCTTGCCCATCGGCTACTTTGAATTACTAGAGACTGGTGATGCAAATCTTGTACCGACCCATGAGACTTTCCTCTATGATGGCCGGTCAGTCTGACATCAAAACTTCGCCTAGATAAACTCCCGAAACTATCCCTCACATCACGAACTATGCTACGGAATGACATAATGCACGTTGATCCCAACAATAACTATGTATTTCACTTCTGTGAAAGTCTGATGGAGTATATCGAACCACTGCAAACATATGGCTGCCATAAAAAGAGAGTTTCAGCTCAGAACCACATTTCATTATTATTGTTTTAATATAGTAACTAGTAATTAGTCTTCATCTTTCACACCAAAAAATCAATAAACACTAAACCTAAGTTAGATATCATCCAATACATAGATCAACCGCTTAAGACTAGCATTTAAGCATTCATAGTCATGAATCAAATGTCGGAGATATTTATAACAATTTAAGTCAATGGAATTCCACAACATATAATGAAACACCAGAAGGAACAAGAGCATAAAGATTAAGCATTCCATCATTATATACACCATCATAAATGGCAAAACTATCACCAATTCACAAACTAATTCTGCAGATCACAAAAAACGAAAAACATTTTGAACGTATTTTTCTTTTGGCTAATTTTGCTCGAAACCTAGAAGATCATGAGACTATACCTCTCAATACTTGGAGTTAAGTTGATCAAAACTCCAAAGTTGGATCAAACTTCAAACCCCATCCTTTACCTGCAAAGCATAACAAGTTGTTAGGAAATGATTCATCAAAACCATCTGAGTTTCAAATCCAACCCTAGAACCAATATTGCCCCATTACTATGCCCCTTCCAAAAACTTCAAATATAGATTTGAAAAGCTGAAACCCCATGAATTTCTGAACCAGCATTTTCAACAGACACCCATTTGTAAAAAGTTTCAGATTTTAATTAAAAAAATCAAAATTTGTTTGAATAAAAATGAAAACAAAAAAATAGGAGAAAGAAGAGTTGGGATTTAGAAGAGGAAAAAATATACCCATATTGAAGAGATCTGAAGCATTAAGAGTGTGTTTGAGAGATGAAGAAATCTAAGAAGAAATCTAAGAAGAATGAGAGAGAGATCCTTCTGTTTGAACGCTACAAGAGAAGGTTTAGGTCAAAATGGTAACCACTTTCTCTCTCTTCTATCCGGACTCCAAGCCTGCATTAAATCTAGTTCATCAAGTTATCATCATCATCACTAACTTTCTTTATTCATTATTATCTATTTGCTTATGTACAAAGCTTTTATAGTTTTATGCCTTTTTATACCACCTCCTGTCAACAACATTTTTTATAATTTATTATAACCTTTCCATAAAATAAGAATGATATGTATTTTTTTTATTTTTCATAATTGGCAAACATTGTTTTTATTTGAGTTTCATCACAGTATCTATCTTTTTTCACAACATCTACCTATTTTCTCACTTTACTTTGGTTAAAAACAACAAAAAATTATTCTGATTTAAGACCAAAAGTAAGAAAATAAGAATGACACAACGGCAGATAACAGGTTTAAAATATTCTTATTTCATTAAGAACAACCTTAAAAATATTCACTCTTCTCACTATTTCATTCCTTATATTCCTACTTTCATAGTTAATACCATCTCAAAATGATGTAATTTTGATTTACACAAATTAAAAGATATACCAAGAGTATATCCATTCTTAAATTATTATTAATCATGGAATTAAGGGTGATTATACTTACTTAAAAAAGGTAACTATCCACTAATAATGTATGAGTTTTGTATACTATCATTATATTATTTAGCATTTATATTTAATTATTATTGACTCTTAATAAAATAATATAAATAAATGGTGAGTAATATATATATTGTGTATAAATTTTTACACCGATATTAAATATTTATTACACTCATTTCTAAATATGTTTGTTTCCCAAAATTAGTGGAGAGTTATGAAATTGTAGTTGATAATCATGATATTAAGTAATAACTTAAATGAATATGTGCTATTATAATTAGTTTAATGAAAAATGTCTTTATTAAAGTTAAAAAATGGAGATAAAAAACAAATAACTCTCAATATTAGCTATTGTTTTGAAAATCTATTTTACAAGAAGTTTCTCAAAAGCTTACTTGCAAAAACTTCATTCCCTCCAAAAATAATGTATTCATCGAATTCTTTTAGAGATTCTCTTTTACTAATTCAATAAATTGTTGAATAAACTCATAAGATGCTTCAGAATTCTTTCAATAAAAAAATCAAATACACCCACTTGTTATTAATAACCAAATGGAATTTGATCATCCCAAGTAGAAATTTGCATTAACTAGCTCGGATTGTAATGCCATATGCTCACTCTCTCCAACAATTTCATGTTTTATTCCAACATCTTATCCTATAATCTATGCTCATTAAGCTATTTTTCCGTTTGAATTGTATAAAGAATAAAATAATAAAACGAGACTCCACAATTTACATGTACCCACTAATAATAAACATATGTTAGTTCTGTATATGTGACCATTACACATTGAAAAACTTTGTCAATTCAATGAATTAATGTCATTTCAAAATTAAAAAAAAAGGTAAAATATAAAACAACCTCTTTTTATGCCATCTCCTCTTACCAACTCCAAGAAAAACATTCATTTTACTGACCCAATAATTTGTAAGTAGATATTAGTCCTTAAACTAAATTTTGAAGTATATTTCTTCAAAATTTACCTCATCCATGTTTATGTTTATACTACAAAAAGACAAGGAAACTTTATTACATCCAAACTTTTTTCTGGGTACACATAACACACACTATCCAAATTACATGAGAAATGCACTAAGGAATAGGTAAATGCTGTTTGTTGTTGTTCAACCCATGTCTTCCTCCACTATTGAATCTGTAAGATTTCATTAAAAGAAATACTTAGCATAATGTTTTTACATCAACAATTACATGTTTGTGAGTATTACATTATATTAGTGTCTATTTGACCAATGCAATACATGTATAAAACAAGTGAGAAAGCTTTGACATTCCAATCACAAAGTCATAGAAAAATAAAAATAATACATAATTACACTGCCTGCTTATTATGCTCCATAGGATGTAGTTAAAGGCTATTTAGGTGTGACCTGATATCTATTAGCACAGTCCAACCTTTGTAGTTTATAGGCATAATGGATAAGCCCAAAAGCACATTTTATATGAATCATAGAAATAACTAACCCAAAAAGACGACAATCATGTCCGAACTGGAACATTGTTTAAAGAAAATCAAACATGTACCAAACCAACCTCTGTAAAATACATCTTATATGAAACATACACATAACTAGCCAAAACATTGAAGAAATTAGGAGACAATAAAATTAATGTTTGTCTGAGCCCGGGTTCGAACCGGGGACCTCTAGTGTGTGAGACTAGCGTGATAACCGACTACACCACCCAGACTTTGCTATGTCCTATTCTCTTCAGATAAAAAGAAGAAATATGAAGTTGTATACTATTAGATTATTGAGTGGATGATAGTATTTGTAAAAGAATAAATAATTAGGTAAGGTAAGGTATAGGTTGGTTACCTGGACCACATCTAATCACACACTTGCGTTCACACCTTTGCATAAGCCTCGCTGCATGTCACATTTAATTTCAATAAACTATACTATTATAAGGATCAAATCAAATTATTACATTTTCATTTCATTATGAAATTTTGTAAAAAGAATAAAAAAAGATGATTGAGAAATGACTAACTGTCTCTTTGAACACAAGCAGTAGAGCAAGCATCTAAGCAATCCGAAGCATCAGATTTAACACTCTCCATCTGGGAACAAATCAGAACCATAACCATTATTACAACTCCTATCTTCTTCATCTTCTATTCACTCCCTTTTTTCTTCTATCATATATTATTCATCTTCATATTTATACACCTTATGTTTATCAAATGACCATCATTTTACAAGGGAACTACAGAAATGCCAACTTTATCTAAAAGGGAGCCATGCAGATCACCTGTCTTCAACGGTGTCTCATTTTCTGTCTCAAACCAATCATATATTGACACATGATTAAAATAAAAATTTTAAAAACAAAAAATATAATATTCTGATTGACTTGGAACATGAAATGAGATACCGTTTAAAACAAGTCTATGTCTAATGCATGCATCGGATGCAAGCGCGTACACGGTTTACACCTGTGCTAACATTAACTACATGGGTATCAATCAGCCACCAATGTTGAATTTCCCCATTTGAGCCCAACTTCAATAAAAGGACCATACAATATAATTAAAGATGATGTTAAAATATTAAAATATCAATAAATATGAAGTGAAACGAGTGACTGATTCATACATAGATATCTTGAGTTATATATTAATATTTTGTTGGTTGAAATGAATTTTATGACATAAACTACTTATTGTGTTACTTATCAATTTCAAAATAATATGATAACTGAAGTAGAAATGTTAGTTTTTTTTGTGTGAGCGCTTTATTTAAAAAGTGTATATTTCCATATAAATTCATACCATAGGGTTAAGGCCCAAACTAGAAAACAAAAATGGAGTTTCTTTTAATGCATTGTTGTTTGGTATTCTGTAATTTGTTCTTTCCCTTTTAGAGAGTTTTTGTTATGCTAGTTCAAATTATGGTTTGTATTTTACTTTTTTACCTTTATTTGATTAGTTGTTTAAGTAACTATCAATCTTCATTAAATGTATATACTCACAAAAATTAGATGTATTATTTCTCTTCTCTTAGCTCTTTCAATTTCTTTCTTTTCGTTCGTGGATTATTAAGACTTTTAGCTTTGACATATTTCTTTCAGAAAATGAAACAAATATAGGATACTATAATTTCACACAAGTTTTAATTAACCCAACTAAACAAAAAAAAGTTATGAAGAACAAATGAACAATACTATAGCAAATAATCATCAATCTCCATAACAGATTAAATGAATTCTCTTAAAGCATATAATTGAAATAATCACATTTGTATACTTAAAGTATCACAGACATTTTTTATTTCAAAGTAAAAACATTTGCACTTTCTTAGTTCTTGTCAGCTGAGGGTTTTTCTTCATTGATTTCAGGCTTTATCTCCCCTTTCTCTGCTTCCTTGGGCTCTTCCACCTTGGGCTCACTATTCTGCTAATACATTCTTCTAAATTAGTTGCTATTAACAATTATATATATATATATATATAATCACCCTTAGGATACCCTTACTAACACAAAAATAAAATTACAAATTAATAACAATTATTACATGCATAATAAAGAGATTTGTTTCACATAAGAAACTAAAGAACTAAAAACCTATTTAGAACTTAGAAATTGCCACCTAAATTAATAATGAATAATTAATTTTTAAGCCTTAGACATCTACCTAGGTTGTCTATGATAAAGGGTAGACATTTGTTGTCCCAAAATAATATACTACTATGTGTCGCTGTTTGTAATTGGTCAGAAAAAATGACTAATTATTAAAATTTTAATTTAAACACATTTTTTTAACCAACCATACTTTCTCACACGTGAATAACACACATTGTAGGACAATAGATGTTCTCCCGATTCTTTGGTTATGAATATTATTTGTCAAAAACTTATATACAGAATCTCTTTTTCCCTTTGAAGCCTAATAAAAAAGTAATAATACCTGAGTGGACAGAGGAAGGTCCTCTACCTTAGAAGCATTATCCTCAAGCTTGTTCTCTTGTTGCTGAACCACTTTCACTTCCTCAATAACAACAGGGACAGGCAATGGAACCTCCTCAACACCTTCATTGGTCTTAGGATTGCTACCACAATTGCCCATCTTTCAATTTGGAGAACTAACCAAACTTGATTTGTTCTCCCTTTTGAGGTCAAATGAAATCAGAACAAAACAAGAGAATCAAGGCTAAGTAACAAAGATGGCAACAAACAATGTCATACATTAGTGTTTATATAATGGATCATATGGTTAGAATTTATGTGGTCTACAACATTTTTTGGAGGCCAACGGCTATACATTATTTTAGTAATTCATTGCTCATAATTGGAAAATTGTGTTGACCTTTTTTATTTTTTTTATTGCTTAAAATTAGAAATTAATTTGAAACTAAACAGCTGTGTGATTCACAAGATCACAGCCAATAATTAATACCCATCATGATAATGTTATAAATCGAAATTAAAAAGGGCATTCATGGTTGTTCAGAATATATATTCTATATAGGATAATTTGTATCACTCTCCTTAATACCCATCATTTCTTTAATTTCTATAAAAAATTAAAAAAATATTTGATGTATGGTAATACAGGCACAATGAAACAATCATAGGGTCCAATTTTTATTTAGAAAAAATATGGTACTTTTAGTTAGAAACCAGAAATTGGCCTAACAAAGATATTAAAAAAACATGTGTGCACAAGCACGACATGTTAGCCACTACAGAAATAATCATACGAACATATATTTTTGAAATATTTCAAATTGACCATATATATAAAGCAAGTGTTCGATTTCCTATAACAACGTTTATTAGAAGAAATAACCACGAATACGAAATAAATTAGTTTCTAGTTGACCGTACCCAAAAAAAAATATAAAGCAAGTCATGCAATCAACTACCACGCTGAAGCTATCAACTTCACTACATGTTTGATTTTGATGATTATTTTCTTGACCTTAAGAATCGCACTTGTCGTAGTTATTAGAAACCGAAACATTGTCAATGGAAATAAATGTTTCATAAACATATAATTAGTTTTTTATATAATTAAAGAAAATCGTGTGCATGTCCAATAAAAAATACCATTTTAGCTTAATATCCAACTTTTACTCTAAAGTACCAAAAATGTTTAATATCTAACACCATGCCAACTATTAAAAATCTTTACCTCCAATTTTGCACTTGAAATAATTTAGTAAATGGATCATATCTTAGTCCATCAATCTATCATAAAATAATGAATTGAATTTTGGTTAATAATTAACAAGGCATGGAAGAAATTGACAAGAAATAGACAGAATCTAAATAATTTTTTAAAATGTTTACAATTTTTGTGATTCAAACTCTCCCTTATGTTGAGATTATAGTAAATATAGAATTATACTTGGGGTCATTCAAGGCTACTTCATATCAATTATATAATCATGGAATTCATATTTCTAATGATTCTCTTCACTCTCTACATAACTTATTCAAATAAATACCCTGTTCTACTTAAACAAACCATGTCCTACCAAATTAACTTCCAATAATTGATATCTCTAACACATGAAGCAGAGACTGATACTCAAAGACAATTATTATTCATGCACCATCTGATTTGCATGCACCATAAAGCTCTTTAATGTGCTCAATTTCATCGTAACTGCCGAGGAATACAGGCGATCGATCATGTATATCGCTTGGAACCAAGTCAAGTGCCTGCAATTTTACAATCTATATCAGTACCAAGAAAACATATAGGCATTATCAAGCTTCTAAAGCTTATAAGTAAGAGTTGATTATAATTGCCTAAACTAAGAGATCCATCTTATGTATCTGAAACCACAACTTTGTCATGTATTCATATATTTCTTGAAGCTTGTTCTGGTCTCAAATTAAACTTTTCTTGGTTTAATCTGACTCCCCTCAAATTAAATTCTCGGCTCCGTCTCTAACTGGAACTAGCCACTTCAAATTTAGAAGATTATGAAATATAAAATTTGATTCATATTCAGTTAAACTTTTTGTTGTTGTTACAATATTCAGTTAAAGTTCGATCTATATGCCAAATCAAGAAGCTGAAATGCACGCAATGCAATCACTTTTAAGTCGTTGTATAATGAACTAACCAATAGAGTGAACGAAAGAGATTTATACCCGTTCTTTTCCGGTAAAAGCTTGACCTCCTGCTTGCTCCATCAAATATGACATTGGAAAGACTTCATAGAGAACCCTGATTATTCACAATGGAAGTTACATAACTAAGTCATGTATTTTCACTTGGGACATATATAATGTGTCAAGTTCTGATCTCTCTCTTCTTTAGGGATCCTCATATGCAACTAAGAAAACAGGTTCTAGTGGAAATTGCATGTGCAATGGTGTGACAGTGTTGGCATTGCTCGGGATTACAATTTAGCGCAGCCAAAAACTGTTCTTGTTGGTGCAGTAATAAAATCTAAGTCGATGGATGAATGGTTCAAATTCCGAGTTGTGTTTTAATTTCGGTTAGATGAGAATGGAGTCTGAATCATATGATCTTCATTCAATAGCTCGTATTCTCTAACTACAGCGACCACAACATTTTTTGACTGCACCAAATTGCAAACTCATTCATACATGTTCCTTCATGTGGCAAAACTAAACACAAACCATATCATACCGTAGCTTTCCATTTGGGCTTTTCAAATCAGCGGGGTACATGAACATACCACCGTAAAGCAATGTTCGATGGATATCAGCAACCATACTGCAATACTCATCAGTGTTAGCCAAATAAATGAACATATTTGAAGGAAAGTCAAAAAACTACACCAAGTTGAGAATCAAATACCTTCCAATGTACCTAAGAGACTTTGGTGATGAACCATCTTCAGGAAACTTGCAACTTTCTACATATCTGGAAAAGAAGGAGTGTAGAGAACTTTGCTATTCATAAATTAAATCAACTCTCTCATGCTTGAGAATTAAATTTCAAATACAAAGCTTACTTAGTAGTTGGTTCATCCCAGTTTTTCGCATTTCCCTCGTTCACCGAATAAATCTTTCCTTTCGTTGGTACCTGTGCAAGTAACACAGTAATTAACCAAATTCCATGTCCTATTTTAACAACTTAAAATACCAATTTGACTGTCTCATATGTATGTATGTATGTACCTTGATGTTTGGATGAGTCAATATGAACTCCCCAAGGGAAGGATCAAGTGTAAAACCATTGACTCCATTTCCTGTGCTAATCACAAACTGCAATTCCAGTGTTTATTAATTCCATTTCAAGAAAATTGAATTAATTCCATTTCAAGAGGATAAACTTAAAATCTTTCGAGAAACGAATTATGAAATTATATAAATATGTATATATTATATACGGCATGTTGCAGAGATTGGCTTGTTATACCGTGCATGAGCTTCCATACATGCAGTAACCAGCTGCTAACATTTTGTTCCCAGGTTGCAACACATCATCAAGAGTGGCATTATCTTTATCCTTTGCCATGTAAATACCAAAGATCTATGTGCAACAAGGAAAATAGTAGCTTTTATTAATGTTCTGAAGTTTTCTACATAGAGCAATGGTGTTAGATAAGTATTCCATACAGTTCCTATAGAGACGCCGCAGTCTATGTTTGACGATCCGTCCAAGGGATCAAACACAACAATGTATCTGCAAAATCAAAGGGAACTTGTTACTTAGAAATGGTCATGTAGCTTAGTGGTACCACTGAGTATTAGGGTGTTTCTAGAGCTTCATACTGACTTTCCATGCTGTGACGGCGGCACGAATATGGCCTCTTCAACTTCTTCGGAGACGAGAAGGCACTGACAAGGCAACAAATTACATGTTACAAGAGTATACTATACAATTGCTAAAATGATACATCTTAATAACATTTTCCAAAAGAGTATACTATACAATTGTACAAAATTGCAAATTTGTGTCATTCATTGAAGCAGGCTTAACAAAATGTATGGAATAAAACAATTAAGGCATGCCAATAAACCAGAATTGAGAACCAAGAGAGTTATAGCAGTGACAGATAAACAGACTTACTGTGCGTCCACTACTGATTAAGGCCTTCACAAATACTTCATTAGAAAGCACATCTAATTTCTTTTGCTCCTCACCCTGAAAGTGATTGTTCAAATATAACAAAACAAAATAAACATTATTTCAGATTTGGATCAAGACTTTGTCAAAATGTCTCACTTTATTTAATTCTCATGTCACTTTTATTTTTGAAGTAAATCGATTATAGAATAAAATAGTTATGTTATGTATCATTCTAACACATCAACCAAATGCTACCTAATATGTTCCCTCTTAAGGTGAAATTTGACAGTGTCTATGATTTAATGGTAATCCTAATATTTAGTTTTATTAGAAAGTAAAAAATAGAAGATAGAACTGACTTGAACATTGGTCTCTCCAGCAAGGCCAATCAGTTTTGCAAGCCCTGCCTGACAACAAAAAACAGAGAAATAAGAAAACAAAAATGTGAAAACATGATACAATGGTTGTCCGATCGGTAACATTCACATATATGTGGGGCTAACTCTTACAGCGGGTATTTTTTTCATCCATAAGACTCGAAGCCGAGACATTGCTAAAGACAAACATTTGTTGGTGAATGGTTGTCCTTTGTCCTATGTTGTTAATGCATGGAACATAATAGTACCTTGTTAACAGCAGAACAGACAAATTTACAACCAAGAACAATGTTACTGAGGAGGATGGTGAAATCTCCACGTGATTCTGAATGCTTTGACTGTTCATTCAGAACAAACCGAGTTATGGTCATTAAATCTGTCCTGTTTGTATCAGCTGCATGATCCATTTCTCTCTTTTCTTCCAATGAAAATCCAAAAAACAAAAACTAGGAATGAAAAATATACTTTGTTTTTTAAAAGAGAAAAGAAAATGATGAAGGGTATAGGATGAATCCACAATTTAAGGATGAAAAGTTCTACTATGTGCAGAGTACAGAAGATGAGAATAATAAGCAAAGAGTGATAAATAATGAATTGTTGATTACACGTGACACATGGATCCACAAAACTGTGATGGGACGAACTATTCTCTCAAACAAATCTTATTCATCATATCATTTTCTTCCCCTTCTCACTACTAAGTACATTTTTACATACTAATTTATTACTTTTTTTATGTCTAACTAAATTTATCACATTGTTTTGATACTTCCATGAATAAAAATACATTGTTATATGCATCAAGGGTGTAATTCAGCCCACAACTAAAAATTAACCCCTTAATACAGATCACCAAATCAGTTGATTGTTTTAATTGTCTGAGTTGTGCATTGTGGATGTAAATTTTGAAGTTTTTTTTACTTTTTCTTTACGCCAAGTGTATCATCCATCATCATGTTGAATAAAAATCATGTATCGACTATACATATTAAACTGGCCAACATTAAGTTCAATTCTAAAAACCAATGATATGACAAACGGGCAATTACGATCAGTGCAAAGATTAAAAACCAAAGAAGCATAATGTAAATAAATATAAACAGAAACTGACTCAAAAATCCCTACATGGGAGATAATAGTTCTGCAACTTATCGTCCTCCTATCTTGAGGCACCTAAATTCATGACCCCAGAACATGATGATAATAAACGAATGAAAGAAAAATCAAACCAAACAGAACCTACAAAGTTCCAATACAATCCGCCATTTGCATAAAATAGGTCTGGCTTACACGGACCAAATGAAGAAACATAACATACTCTCAACTTACAAATCCATTCATCCATTTAAGTAGATATATCTCTAATAAAAGCCCATAGCATCAAATAAGTCAACCAAACATGACTAATATATGGCAAAACACTGTGTGCGTGAAGAACTTGATTGACATCAATTTCAAGTTCACCCACAACTTAGAAGCACTTCCGGTGAACAATGGCTGGACCAGACTCATCATATTCACCCTTGGAGATCCACATCTGCATACAACAGAACCCCAATGATTTCCATAAACTGATACATTCTAGTACTAGAGATCATGAAACATAAGTGAAAAAACATGAAGAAAGCAAAACATTGAGAAAAGCAACAGTACAAAACCTGTTGAAAGGTGCTAAGTGATGCCAAGATAGAACCACCAATCCAGACACTGTACTTTCTCTCAGGGGGTGCAACCACTTTGATTTTCATGCTGCTTGGAGCAAGAGCGCTAATTTCCTTGCTCATACGATCAGCAATACCCGGGAACATAGTGGACCCACCACTAAGAACGATGTTTCCGTAAAGATCCTTCCTGATATCAACATCACACTTCATGATGGAGTTGTATGTAGTTTCATGAATTCCAGGGGCTTCCATACCAATTAGAGAAGGCTGGAAGAGTACTTCTGGACAACGGAATCTCTCAGCACCTATTGTAATGACTTGCCCATCAGGCAATTCATAGCTCTTCTCCACTGCAGAACTACTCTTAGTAGTGTCCATTTCTTGTTCAAAATCAAGGGCCACATATGCTAATTTCTCCTTCACATCACGGACAATTTCCTTTTCAGCAGAGGTATTGAAGGAGTATCCTCTCTCAGTAAGAATTTTCACCAAGTACTCCGTTAAATCACGGCCAGCAAGGTCCAACCGAAGAATTGCATGAGGAAGAGCATACCCTTCATAAATGGGCACCGTGTGGCTCACACCATCACCAGAATCAAGCACAATACCTACGTATAGAACCAAAAATACCGGCATTACAACACAAACCAAGCAAGGAAGCAATGTTTTGAGCTAATGACAAGGAATGAGTATAGATGTGCATGTATATCCCACCCTTGTACTGTTGTACATATGGAATTATGCCTGGTGCATAAAATTCAACTAAGCTAAAGCATAGATGAAACCATTTTATGTTGAACTTCAACCAGCTCCCCAAGGTATCATCATATCAGCTTAAAACATTTACCACATTTTAAATTGACCAAACCCAACAGAAGGCACATGATCATAAAATACTAAAAGTCAACTACAGAAACAAACCTGTAGTACGTCCACTGGCATATAGAGACAAGACAGCCTGAATTGCAACATACATAGCAGGTACATTGAAAGTCTCAAACATAATTTGGGTCATCTTCTCTCTGTTGGCCTTGGGATTAAGGGGTGCCTCAGTAAGAAGTACAGGGTGTTCTTCAGGGGCAACACGAAGCTCGTTGTAGAAAGTGTGATGCCAAATCTTTTCCATGTCGTCCCAGTTGCTGACTATACCATGCTCTATTGGGTACTTCAAAGTGAGAATACCCCTCTTTGACTGGGCTTCATCGCCAACATAAGCATCCTTCTGACCCATCCCAACCATTACACCCGTATGACGAGGTCGCCCAATAATACTGGGGAACACAGCCCTAGGAGCATCATCACCAGCAAAACCAGCCTGCAAATACCAAGAAAAATATGTATCAACATTTGCACCAGCACCACCACTATAAAAGCCAAAAGACATAATAACAACTCATACTAGCCAAGTGCTAATAAAAAAACAGTATGGCATAGCACACGGAACATACGTCAAGTGATAAAGCATATCATCATATCAAAAACTCAACTAACCTTGACCATTCCAGTTCCATTGTCAACAACAAGAGGTTGAATATCCTCAGCATCAGCCATCTTCTAGAACATGCGTAACAAAAAGGGAAGGAAAAGTTGTTAAGGAGAGCATAATAAAACCAAGTAAAACAATTTGCAAGGATGAAAAGTAGCCAGGGGTATGAACTAATTCTCAAACGAAAACTCTTTAGATTACTTCTCAGTTACTACTATGTAGCGGTATTTCACTATTCATCCAAACAAGTAATTGTGGCATTTTATGTAATTGCAATGGTAAACATCATCATACAACAACAACAACCAAACCTTTATCATACTCAAGAGATTATAATCATTGTCTAATGGTTTCCAACACTTATCAATTAGACAATCAATCAATTAGTATGCAGCACAAACACGGTTTTATTTTACAATCAAACAAGTAATCACAGCAATTTATGTAATTTCAACTAAAACATCACCATTCTCAGTAGATCAGATACATGCATAGAACAGCATATCCCACAAAACTCATGAAATCAAAAGGCAAAGACACAAATAAAATTAACAAAATAATTAAAATCAAACCATATGCACGAGAAACAATTCACAATAAAATCAAGTCAAAATCGAAATCTAAACACAGAAAACTAGCAGCTACAAAGTAGATCCAGATCAGAAAGAGCAACTAAAGATCGAAAATTATTGGATCCAGAAATCGCAACGAAAGTTAGCAGATCCAGAAACAAAATTAAAACGAAAATTCACCAAGAAAAAACATAAGAAAAACGATAAATAAAACGCACCTAGTTTGAATGGAACAAAAATTGAATGAGGAAGTGGATTTGAAATTGAGGAGCAGCAGAAGAATGAACAAGAAGTGATGTAAGTGTTTGTGGAAAGTTCAGAGAAGCTTTTATATTAAATGAAAGGGAAAAAAGCTAAATGACATTGAAATGAAACTCAAATGCAAATGAACTTTTTTCCCTATTCGGGTGCGTTTGGTTGTAATGAAAACACTATCCCGAGATTTGCGAGAAGTGTCTGAGAAGGAAAGTTGACTCTATGGAACCAAACAGGGAGGAAAAAAACAACCAAATCTGACTTGGCTGATTTGGAATCCAGAAACTGTCGTGCTGGAATTTGGTTGGCAAAATCATGAACTACTTCAAAAATAAGTTATTTTGATTAAACAAATATTTAGTATGATTTGTTCATTAGTTGAATGCCCACTTTATGAGTTGGAATTAGTTGGTTAATTTTAAATATTTAATAAATTTGACTTATAAATTAATTGATTGGACTAAAATGATATAATCTCTCGGGTCTCATTTATAATAAATTTAATTTATATATAGTAATAAAATAATTATTTTTTTTGTAGCAGGTATCATTCGTCAAATTAATTGTTTTGAATTAACATGATAAATATTTTGGATGTGAGAAAGTATTTCAATTATTCAATGAAATTTTGTTCAGTGTGTGATAACTTATTTCAATTAAAATAACTTTAAATTTTTAAAAATAATTAAAAAAAATTATATCTGAGACTAAAAAATGTTATAAAAAAAATCTTATAATTGATAAGAAATTAAGTGACTTATAATTTTATGAGTTATTTCAATATTTTATCACAGGTAGGTTTTAAAATTATAATTTATTTAAATAAAGATAATTATGAAATATCAAGATTAAATGTGTATTTTAGTAAGCATTTATTAGAAAAATGTGTGGTTTGGTAAAATAATGTTTTTGGGTAGTTTTGATTAAAATTTCTTTTAGATATATAATTATCAAAATGGTTAAAAGTCCACATTTCTTTATTTTGTATATTATAAAAACACTTTTGAGTAGTATAAAACTATACATGTCCTTTTGAATCTTCTCAACAACACCAAAATACACATGGTTTATTTTTTATCAAGCTTATTTTTGTCAAATAATTTACCTATTCGCTTAGATAATTCATTTGATAAACATGGTTGAATAATTTACAATGTAACAAAAGGTCAAATAACTTATTTGATGAATATTCTACAACAAACCAAAACTCACATGATTTACTTTATATATTTAGAAAAAATCTATTCATTAAAAGTTTAAGAGTTGTATACATTGTCAAATATATCATCTATTGTTCATGTTTAATTATTATTTACTCTTAAAAAAAGTAATATAAATAAATGATAAATGGTAGCACAAAAAATTTAGTAATAAATTATAGCACGAAAAAGCATAAAACACACTTATTTCATTGCCACGTCACTACGGTCGGCTGTGGTGGCTTGTGGACCCCACTTGTGCCGACCAATTCTTCAAAGGTTTGCTGTGCCCATGTCAGCATCCATGACTCAATGTTGTCATTCAATTATTCAAACTAAAATTGATAATAAATAAATAAGAAAGAATATACTCAATAATAATGGAATAGTTTGTATATTGTTCATCTATCATATATGATTCATATTTATTTAATTATTATTAATTCTTGAATATAAATTACACAAATAAATGATGAATGTTATATTAATTATATTTAAAATCTTATACTTGTAATATACATAAATATGTTACACATTAATAAATTATGATGCGGATGATAACTTATGAGTTAAGGTATAAAGCAAAAGGAAAGAAAAGGTCAAAGGTTGAACATAAAAAAATATTTATTTCTATTTTATTGTGTCTAGTCCTTTTTAGGTGAATCATCTAATATTTAGATTTAACTTTAAAAGTTAGTTTTTAAAAAATATAGACTATTTGTTATAAGCTATTTTTAATTTTCATCTTTAATAGTTCTCTTAGTCACCTATTGATTTAATTATACATAACAATACCAATAATAATAAAGTTTTTATAAATTATAATTAAAATTAGAGTGAATATCTACTTTAATCTTTATAAATTTTTATTTCTGTTCCGTGAAAAATAAAAGTCCAAACTAGTACTTAAAGATGTGAGTTAAAATAATTTTTATAATTGTACGGGATCATAAAAATAATAAAAAGAACAAATTTAACAAAAATTTAATATTTTCGGAACCATTTTAAGTGTTTCAATTTATCAAAAATAAAATTAGTACATGACATGTTTTTTTAAGCATTACTTAAAATATATGAGACAGTTTTGAGAAAATAAACACTATTTTTTAAGAAATAATATTTCCAGACATACTATTGATGTCATGCATTTGATTTGTTCATTTGTTCCGAATCTGATTGTAATCAATTATCTAGTTTGCATGAGAAAGATGTAATATTTTATTATGCTAAAAGATGTTTTGTGTTCTTTTAAATAGAAAAAGGAGATTATATAATTATCTTCTTCTCGTAATTGAAAAATAATTCAAGTTGAACATGTGACTTAGTTGATGATTTCATTAACAAAATAAAAGTAGTGGTATAAACATTTTACAATAAGGATCATCTCTAATATATCAATACTATATAGTTATTGTTTTTATTTTACTTTTAGGAGTAAAAACGTTATATAGTTTAAATCAAAATATAAAAGTGTTATAAAATAATTTATATTTTTGTATTTGATAATATTTCTATATCCAATATTTGAGACGACCGTGCTCAATAAAAATGAGAAAAAAATTGTATCACTATACAACATGATACAAAAAATAGAAAACATATTGTACTTATCAAGATAGAAAGCATTTTAGCATCAAATGAAAAAATATTAATCCAAATAAGTTAGACCAACTTGAACCCCATTTCAAAAGGATCTAAATCTGGATGAGTAATCCTAACTCGAACCCGATTTTTTAATAGAGATAGCAAAACGGGCCGTCCGACCCATTTGGACAACGTCCGTAAAAATTTGAGCGGACGCCGGCATGCCCATATTGGTTAACGGACAAAATTTAATGCTCTGTCCGTTTAAAAAATAAAAAATTCATATAAAAAATGAAATGAAATTAAATAAAGTAGTTAAAGATAAAAAATTAACGAACTTTTTGATATTTTATATGAAGTTTAACAAACCACATTAGATTACAATTTTTCTAGGGATTAAAAATCACATTACATCATAACTTATTTAAAATTTTCTTACTTTTTTTTTAAATTATGTTTATGAGCCGCCCGCATGTCCAACAGAAATGCCCGCAAACTTAGCGGGCAAAACGGACAAAATTTTTATGCCCTGTCCGCAAAAAAAATGCGGGTTATACGGGCGCGCCCGCGAGCAATGACCGTTTTGCCATATCTATTTCTTAATGATAAGACCAAGGTAGACTAAAAACCTAATTTTATGAAAATGTTCCTAATGTGATACTTACACTCGTGTTTGTTGGGGCTATGCAATATGGATCGGGTTTGATATGTCTAATCCAATAAGGAAGTTGTGATAGATTTGATCCAAATTGATAAATCTCATCCAACCCGAATCCAATTACGGAGTATATGCTTGAATCGAAGTGCACAATTTGAACCAACAACCAAAACTACTTTTTCTTCATCACAAATCTCTTCGTTCTCTACAATGTAAGTATACGCATTCTCTTTCTTCTATTTCTCACATATGTTTTTATTTATCTTTCTTCTAACTCCAAACACCACCTTTTTCAAATCTAGGGTTTTCAAATATATCATTAGTTTTTTAATTAAAACACATGATAACGCGATTGCGATTATGATTTGTAAATTAGCCTTGATTTATACAGAAATTGATGCTATTATGTTTAATTTTGTTTCTATCGGGCTTCTTGAAATTGTTAAGCTCAGCTACGATTTGTATTCTATGAGTTCCAGATGGAAGTTATTTTTTAGTTCCACGCTTTTTGGATTAGGGAGCATTTGTAAGAGCTTATTAAAATATTTTATGACATATCTGTAAGCTTTTTATAACTTATTTCAATAGTGTTGTTGAAACATGTGAAATAAGCTACATCTTATTATCGGAAATTTAAATTGAATCATTGTTTTGTTAAGTAGTTTACCCAAAGAGCTCTTAATCCAGAATTGTAAATGATATCAGTGGTGCTTGTGAGATGCATATTAGTAACTGATGCCGTTAGTTGTTACTTAAGTGATTGTCTGTTACTTAAGTGATTGTCTGTTATTTGGTAATTGTGTGGGAATGATTGCTCATGTTTTGATTTACACTGTGTTCTGTTGTGTTTTAGATAAATTCCTGAAGAAAATAATTGATGCTTTAAGTGTGTCTGACTGTGGGCCTTTTTTTGATTTAGTAAAACTGAAACATAATGTCAGAGCCAAAGATTTCTTCACTTTCTTGACTTTCCTTTATTTGCTGTACCCGTTCATATGCTTCATGTGTATTTTACTTAATGTTTGAACACGTTTGCCGCACAATTGTAATTTTCTCCCATTAATAATTGTGGTGTCACATGTATAATATGCCTGGTTAAGGGCAGCCCAATGCACGAAGCTCCCACTTAGTAGGGTCTGAGGAGGGTAGATGTATGTACCTTACCCCTGCACTCAGAGAGACTGTTTCTAGGATTTGAATCCGTGGTCCCATGGTCACTAAGCAACAACCTTACCCTCTATAGTATGTCTGGTTATGAAAAAGTAATGATATATATTGGATATTGATTGTTTTGGTTTTTTCGGCCTATATGTTTCTGATGTTTTTTTTATCATTTTCTTTTGTATTTTTATTCACTCCTATTTATCGTTGTTCATTATCTTTGGATTTTGTTATGAATATAGGGCTGATGAGGAACCCGTTGATCAGAAGAAATATCTTGAGGAGTCATGCAAACCAAAATGTGTAAAACCATTACTTGAATATCAGGTGTGCTTTGCTCATTTGTAAAGCTATAATCTTGGAAGTTTGATAATTTAAATATGAGCTTTATTCTTAATGTAAGTCATCAATACAAGATTCTTTTATTGCATATATTTTAAAATCGATAGAAGATGTGTGAAAATTGACTTTTTACTCTATTAGTTAAACACTATATTTGGAATTTATCGCTATTTGTCAATCATGTTGTCGCTATAATGATGAGTGTATATGAAAAATTGAAAAGAAGCATGAAGGTGGTACTAACATGACGAGAACTATAAGAAATGAAATGTAGCAAAGAAAGTCGTGAAGGAGGTACTGGGTGTCTTTGGCCAAAGGTCTTGGTAATTTGTATAAGATGTTATAATCAAAATTTTCTAAATGATTAAACTGGATTTTTATACTGAACTATAACATGATATCCAGGTGCTTTTCCTTTATTCTGATGTGTTTTGCTCTTTACTTCTATTCTATGGAGAATTTAGCATGTACACTTTTATTGGGGATTTTGGGATTAGTCTTCAAGTAAGGAAAGTATAAAACTGCTGGTTGATGGACTTCTGACAGTAATTAAATACTTGCTAGTCTCGTTTAGAGAGTTGGCATTAATTGAACCTCATATTGGACATATCTTGATGTTTCAACAAGTTTTAAAGAAGCATGATTTCAAACTTACATTTATGGGGATCACGGGATTAGGGTGGAGATCTTAGGTTCAATTTCATTTTCAATAAAAAAGATTGCGGTATTGTGAGCTTCCTTTTATAACCCCCTTCATCTCCTTTTAATTGACAAATGTAACACACTCATATCATTTGTAGGCACCTTTGATTTTATTTTTTGTCATTAGAAGAAAAGTTTAGGGTGAAGGGAGGTTTTCTTAATTTCAAGGTCTGGGTGACTAACCTGAGCAAAGATTTACAAAGGGAATACAGATTGCATGTTACAGGAGATTCCTGGATTCAAACACATGTTATGCAATTCTCAATATTAGACACTAAATTGTAGTCATAATGAACAATACCTTAGATTACAGTGTATGATAGTATTAATAGACAATACATTTAGGAGTTAGGACTAAAGAATCAATGTTAGCTATTTCTTCCTTTCTGCCTTATTCTGTTTCTTGAAAAGAATTTTTTGCATTGCAAATAAAAGTAATTTTTAAAATTGCTGCAGGCATGTGTTAAAAGGATCCAAGGCGATGAATCCGGCCACAAACATTGCACTGGACAGTATTTTGATTATTGGTCTTGTGTTGACAAATGTGTAAGTGTTACTGTTAGTAAATATTGATTGAATCATTTGGTTTGCTTTTGTGTTATCTGATAAATCATATTCCTGCAATGCAGGTTGCGCCAAGGCTACTCCCCAAACTGAAGTGATGGGGGGATAATTTTATGGTATATTATCATTATGTTTGTTCTATTTTCAGTCCCAAAATACTGCTCTCAAACGTTTGATTTTGTAATCAAACCTTATGTCCACTTTACTGTGAAATTTTTGAGCCCTTGGTGACCTTAGGTTCTGATTAATAAGAAGTTTATGCCAGATTGCAACTTTGAGATATGGAAGATGTATTCTGGCATGGATCCAACATTTTTTAGCATGTCTTTGATATTGGAATATTAAGATGTGGAATATAATTAGCTAGGGCCTCTGAGTTTGAACCCAGGTGAAATAATTGGGCTTCTTTTTATTTCTTATTTTAATTTTCAGATTTTTGAGGAATATCTTAATTCTCTTGAAGAAACCTATAAAGAAATTATTTATCAAAAGGTTTTTGTGGAGGATCAAACAGACAAACACTACCATTGTTTATATTTCTAAAACTTGGTGTAACAAAATCATATATTTTGTTTTTGCAAATGATATAAGTAAAAATATTTATCAAACTTCTTTATTAGTTTGCTGATATGTGATTTAATTAGTGAATTATTAGTTGAAATGTTATACCACCAAATCACTACTATGATACCTTATTAATACCACTAGGTTGTAGCAATAATTGACTCCATTTTTATAGTTACTCAAATGGTATTACCAAAATTAAAAAGGATAAATAAATAATCTGATTACTGGGTATTAGTTGTCTAAAATCGTATTTTGAATTTAAAATACACTGTGAAGACTTATAAAGGTTTATGGGATAATATAATTAAGCACTGCTACTACTTCTACTCATTGAGAGCAATATTCTAATTCAGAATATGTTAGGGTGGCCTTTGTAGCAGAGATAGCTACACAATATGTCGTTTTTGTCACTATATTTTTATAACAATGAAAGGTCGAAAAATCTAAAACCATATTTTTGTATGAGGCTATTGAAGTCTTTAAAATACTTTTCTGAATTGATTGGCCAAAGGCATCAACAATCTTTTAATATCACATGTAACATTGTAACCTCATAATCAATCATTGATTAAATCTCAAATTGCCCTCTCCTTAAAAGAACTGGCTACAATCTCTAACACTTCACTCACTTGAGCCTTGTTTGATATTCTCTCACTCTCCTTTGTTGGTTGTTTCCAATTGCCACCTATGGCTGCTGTTGAGCCATGCAGTTTGGTTCCAAACCAACATGATCAAAAACAAACCCAACAAGATAATAGCAACAACAATGTTATTGACTACTCACAAAGAGCACAATGGCTTCGTGCTGCTGTAATGGGAGCCAATGATGGGTTGGTTTCTATTGCTTCATTAATGATGGGAGTTGGTGCTGTTAGAAGAGATGTAAAACCAATGTTGCTTGCTGGTTTTGCAGGATCAGTTGCAGGTGCAAGTAGTATGGCAATAGGTGAGTTTGTATCTGTTTATACTCAATATGAAGTTGAGGTTGCTCAAAGGAAGAGAGATATGAATGAGAAAGATGTGGAATTTGGAGGGTTAGAGAACAAAAGGGCTTTGCCTAATCCATTACAAGCTGCTTTTGCATCTGCATTCTCATTTGTTGTAGGTGCAATTGTTCCTTTACTTGCAGCTGCATTTATTATAGATTATAAAATAAGGCTTATGGTGGTTGTGTTTGTGGCAAGTTTAGCTTTGGTGGTGTTTGGATGGGTGGGGGCTTTGTTGGGGAAGACACCTAAGATAAGGTCTTGTGCTAGGGTCCTTGTTGGAGGGTGGATGGCTATGGTTATCACTTTTGGTCTAACCAAATTGTTGGGTTTTTGTGGATTGGAATTATAAATGTAGTCAAATTGTTGTCAATGTTAAGTATTGAGGTGAAAAAGCATTCCTTTATATGCTTATTGAATAAGGTCATTTCATATGAGAACTTTATCAATTATATATGTATTCAATTTGTTCTGTTTCCGTTCTATGTTTTTGAAGTTGGAGATTATAACTCTTTTCTCAAATTTCTTTGTTCTATGCTATTTTTCACTTCAAAAAGGAGATGTTGAAGATTATTGGCTAACTGGTTATTAGTGACTAATCCACCATGAAAAATGATCTATTAATGGTAATGGTTGCATTATTGTCGATAATTAATCAGGATCCTCTCCATTACTGAAGAGGCAAGTTACTATCGTTATACTTAATAGATAGAAATGTCATCATTACATTTTAAAAGATAAAAGGGTTATATTAATCTATTTTTTTTTATATAAACACCATTAAAAGAAACTTCTTTGAATGATTCCTATGAAACAAAACAAATCCTCCACTCATGATGGATAAAAGCACAACCCCATTGTATAATCTAATAAAATCTACCACCAGGCATGACAAACAGAATACATACAAATGTGTGGAAAGAAGAAGTATTAGCTTTAACATGACCATAGAAGTAGAAACAAAAATAATTTTTGACATACACAATCACAGATTAATTACTCAATTTGAGATTTTAGGGATAACCACAAAGCCAATTTGCTTTCCTAATAATTGAGCAGAGGTTAAGAAGGAGGCTGATCACATATTACTGAGCTCAATCATGTGGTAGAAGAGAAAGGAAAATGAAGAACAAAACTTGATGTTTGATTTGAGTAAGCCACTCAACAGGATCTCAGCAAACAAAATGGATCACATGAAGGCAGGTAAAAAAAACTGACGAGCAATCTCGAACCGAAAAGAGCAAAAGTGCATATAAAATTGATAGGTGGCAATTGCTCAACAGATCAAGAGCTTCCAAACAAACGCAGTATAATCCAAAAAATGGGACCCCTTTGATCAAATGAATGACATGCATACTGAGTGCACTAATGGATGACTTTGTTGGAGCTGAAACTGGCAATCCAGCAGCAAATATGTCATATATAACTCCTCATGCAAGAAAGTCACCAATCACAAGATACCCACCACCAATTAACAATAGGATTGAGCACAACATCATATTTCACTCTAAGTCAAGCATGGATAAGATTTCAACAGACCATAAAGATCAGCATTTAAGAACATAAAAGAGTTTGATATATGTGCCGAGTATTGTATGTCAAAGCACTATCATTCATCCGTCCAAACAACAATCCCATAACAGAGTCACTGAAAAGAAAGTTGAGGTAGTAACAGCAACCCCTCCAACTTGAAAGCTGCAAAGATCATAAAAATTCCATTAGAACCGTGAAAACACTGAACCATAAGCAGAGCACAGTGCATAATGCTTACCTTAAAGAAGCTAGATCATATCAACGATGGCCTCCAGATCCCCGACGCTCATAAGGTCCAGCCCGGTCACGGTCATATCGATCATTTCCAGAATCTCCATGACTATCAGCATCCCTGTGGCGCCGACCAGAAGAACGATCTGCATTCCTATCAGGACCACCACTCCTGCCACCATATCTACTTTCCCTGTCACCATATCTACTTTCCCTCTCACCATATCTCCCCCCTCTTTCACCTTCACTTGGACACTCTCTAGCAAAATGACCAGGTTTACCACACTTAAAGCATTCACCACCATTAGATCCCCGGCCACCTCCATAATCACGATCACGACCCCGATCGCGGCCACGTTCTCGGTGGCGATCACCATCATCTCTTGATCCTTGTTGAGGCTGAGCTCTATCAACAGTAATAGTTCGACCATCTAAATCCACTCCATTCATAGCATCTATAGCCTCCTCCATAGCTTTCTTGTCATCAAATGTGACAAACCCGAAACCGCGAGACCGCCCGGAGAATTTGTCAACTACCACCTAAATCAAAATATATTTAACATCTAACCATTAGCAACAAACATATATATAATGTGTCAAACCTACTTCTTAGTTATATAACACCAATTTATTTTCTCTGTTTTTCACTCGATTCTGCAATATAAGTTAAATCATAAATGATACTGCAAACCTTCCATTTTCCTCATATTAACAAAGAACAAATGAGATATTGCAGAACTTGCCAAAGTACGGCATAGACAGCACCGTAAATGAACCATATTCATAAACAAACTTCTAAGCATTAACCACAAATACGTTTAAATTAAGGGTCTTTCCAATCTGTGCCCAAGGGCTCCTTTTGCCTTCTCCCAAATGGATTGGTGTGCATCTGTTGGTGATACCACATTTATTGAAGCACATAAATTTTATAAATGCATCAATTCCCAATGTAAACTTATCCTTTTTGGCAAAGTTAAAATGTGAATTGTGCACATATTAGAAAAACCCTTAAATTAATTACCTTTGCCTCAACAAGCCTGCCATACTTTTCAAATGTATCCTTTAATTTTCTATCAGAAGTTGACCATGAAAGGCCACCAATGAAGCAACGAAACTCATCCGCTTCAGACATTTGAAACTGCATATTTGCAGGAAAACTAACATTAGACAGAATGTTCAGCTCAGGCATCAACATGCAGGAGAAATCCAATACACTTGAATAATTGTAATAACATAGTTTAACCTCATGTAAATGGAAGAGAAAATGGAGACAATGGCAATGTTTAAGTTCAATTTCTATCTAGCAAACTTTCTAAGCTCAAGCAATAGTACAACAAGAAAGAAGAAGGTGGGTGTCTGCTATGGTCTCTGAAATAGAACTTTATGAAATGGGGATTGGCAATGCTGGAATAAAATTAAAATCAAAGGAAGAAATGGGTCTCTATGGTAGACAATCTAGCTATATATCAAGATTGATTATTAATTTTATAGTGGTGCTATACCTCTATAAAATTTATAGATACCCATAAGTTATTTTAGTTCTTAAATTTTAAGATGAATGTTTTTCTATTGAATATGTTTTATACTATATATTAAATTAAAAAGCCACCTCCATAATCACGATCACGACCCCGATCGCGGCCACGTTCTCGGTGGCGATCACCATCATCTCTTGATCCTTGTTGAGGCTGAGCTCTATCAACAGTAATAGTTCGACCATCTAAATCCACTCCATTCATAGCATCTATAGCCTCCTCCATAGCTTTCTTGTCATCAAATGTGACAAACCCGAAACCGCGAGACCGCCCGGAGAATTTGTCAACTACCACCTAAATCAAAATATATTTAACATCTAACCATTAGCAACAAACATATATATAATGTGTCAAACCTACTTCTTAGTTATATAACACCAATTTATTTTCTCTGTTTTTCACTCGATTCTGCAATATAAGTTAAATCATAAATGATACTGCAAACCTTCCATTTTCCTCATATTAACAAAGAACAAATGAGATATTGCAGAACTTGCCAAAGTACGGCATAGACAGCACCGTAAATGAACCATATTCATAAACAAACTTCTAAGCATTAACCACAAATACGTTTAAATTAAGGGTCTTTCCAATCTGTGCCCAAGGGCTCCTTTTGCCTTCTCCCAAATGGATTGGTGTGCATCTGTTGGTGATACCACATTTATTGAAGCACATAAATTTTATAAATGCATCAATTCCCAATGTAAACTTATCCTTTTTGGCAAAGTTAAAATGTGAATTGTGCACATATTAGAAAAACCCTTAAATTAATTACCTTTGCCTCAACAAGCCTGCCATACTTTTCAAATGTATCCTTTAATTTTCTATCAGAAGTTGACCATGAAAGGCCACCAATGAAGCAACGAAACTCATCCGCTTCAGACATTTGAAACTGCATATTTGCAGGAAAACTAACATTAGACAGAATGTTCAGCTCAGGCATCAACATGCAGGAGAAATCCAATACACTTGAATAATTGTAATAACATAGTTTAACCTCATGTAAATGGAAGAGAAAATGGAGACAATGGCAATGTTTAAGTTCAATTTCTATCTAGCAAACTTTCTAAGCTCAAGCAATAGTACAACAAGAAAGAAGAAGGTGGGTGTCTGCTATGGTCTCTGAAATAGAACTTTATGAAATGGGGATTGGCAATGCTGGAATAAAATTAAAATCAAAGGAAGAAATGGGTCTCTATGGTAGACAATCTAGCTATATATCAAGATTGATTATTAATTTTATAGTGGTGCTATACCTCTATAAAATTTATAGATACCCATAAGTTATTTTAGTTCTTAAATTTTAAGATGAATGTTTTTCTATTGAATATGTTTTATACTATATATTAAATTAAAAAACGAATATTTAATTTAATTGCCACTGGTTCCACAATTGCTCAACCACAGTCAGACCAATGAACCACTGAACCGTGAACCAGTGTCTTCATCAGTTCAATGACCGGTCCTGTTTTCAAAAGTAGGGTTATAAGTGCAAGATTGTACAAAGAATTGATATTACAAAGTATTTTTTTTTGAATACTTTCACTTTCAAGGCGGATTACTTTTGAAGTGTAATTACAAGGATCTCTTGTCTAGATATTGTTAGAACATACACATCATGTCAAAAGTGGTGAGCATTTGTCCAAATTTACTCAAAAGAAGAGTTTTCCCTAAGAGCAACCAACTGCAGATAAAAGCCATTTTGCATCTTATGAAAGAGTGCATTAATTAGTTCTGCTAATTACTCAAACATGCTAAAAACACACTATGTATTTGGTTTCTATCAAGCACGTTGATTCAATTTGGCACACTAACTCAAACTCTATTCTCTATAAAAGACTTAACTTGAAACAAAATATGTTAGAATTAAGCAATCAAACAGCAGTTCTTCTATGACCACATCATCGTCATCACGAAAGCCAAAGTAGAATCATATTTACATTCCTTCAATCCTAGAAGAAAGCCAAAAATAATAAAGGAAACACATTTACCACAGTACATATTTTAGGGCTAAATTCCAAGCAAACCCAACAACCCCGTGATTTCAATACATGGATCTGAAACAAAATCCATCACTTTCTCTATCTAGTAATTCATGATTTCGAAGCAAAATATCAAAAATAGGAAAACCCTAATACAAAAATTGAAATATAAACTGAAATTAAATTGGGAAAGAAGCGAATATTGTAGTGAAGAATAAGGAAATTGAAAAGAGTACCGGGTGGCGTGACGAATAGTTGTGTGAAAGTAGGGTTTGGTGAGCGTCGAAATAGAGGAATTCCAAAACCTAAGAAAGAAAGAACTAAGAAACTGAGCAAACAGAAAAGGAAGAAATAGAACTAATACTATAGTACTACGAGGGCGCTTTTAGATTTTAGAACAAAAATATGTGTATTTTACATGTCCCACCAAATCCCATGTTTTTCGCTAAGATCCTTTTTTGGTGCGTGACTATTATCTTATCGAATCATTGATTGTTAACAAATGTGGAATCAAATCATTAATTTTTATAATATTGAATTATGATAGAAATGATTTTGAGTATAGTGTAAAGAATTATACACAATCAGTGCATCATTTACCGTTCATTTGGATTAATTTTTTGTAAAAAGTAAAAAATAATTAAAAATGAATGACAGATAATCGAGTAACAATGTAAAATACTGTTACACTGTCGGTGTATACATCTTTCTCTCAATGATTTTTGTTATATTTTATGAAAAACTGATTTGAGTATATTTATTTTAGAATTTACTCTACAATTGCATGGTGGATAGATCCATTGGATAATAAACTAGCCAACTACATGACATATTTGAGGTAGTTGGGCTAGAACACTCATGTGGATGATGATTTAAAGATGAATCATAGTTGAATATTTTGTATCATTTGTGAAGATGGATAGAAATTCATCAAAAGATGTATTATAATCTTATTTTTTATAGTTGAAATATTTTTTGAATTAGATTTCAAGGTTTTTATATCTTTAAGTTGGGAAGATTTTTCCATGTCTAAATTATTGATGCTATTGTTCTATATATTCCTTTTTCTTTTTCTTTTCCCAATTGTTTTATACTTGTTTGCATATGTTTTCTAAGTGTCAATTTCTCATCTACACACATAATAAAAAAAGTAATTCTTTTCGGAACAACAATGTAATATTTTATTCCATTTTAGTGGATTGAGATAATGAGATTGATAGAATTCCTATGAGAAATTAATTATAATCTTATTTTTCATAGTAGATAGACATTTTTGGATTAGCTCTTGAGATTTTTAAAATCTCAAGTTAAGTAGATTTGTTTATGTTAATCTTTGATATTATTGTTTTAAGTTTGCTCTATTTTATTTGCTGAATTATTTGATATTTGTGAGCATATATGGCAACTCATAAGGAGAGAAAAATAAACTCTCCTTGCCAACAATAACGTAAAATGCAAATGCATAAGAACGTTGCACCCACGTTGAGGGGAGTATAATGAATTTTGAGACCAAACTTGATTTGCTCACATCATACCAAACATATTACCGGTAAGACATCACAGAAATCGAACTCTTAACTTTGTGATCATCATGTAGATCTTAACTTTGTCTAATTTAGCTTTCATTTCTTGTCTTGATTTCCCATTGTTTCACTTAATTGCAAAGATCTTCACAAATTCATGTCAAGTAAGTTGTAACCCATATTCTGTAGAAATAACTACGCCCTTATAATTACTTCATTGACCCCATTCAAAAAAGCAAACTTCATTGATGAATTATTATATGACCTTGGTTATGTTACTCACTTACTTGTAGTTATAGCCAATATTGCAAACCAAAAATATATACTAAATATGATAACATAACTGGATTAAGAAAAAAAGAGTGGGAAATTATAGCATTCACCTTTTAATTAGAAAACATAAGTTGGCCACTCTACTATTGAAAAGGTCAAAAGGTGATGAATAATGTAGATATTCCAAGTATAGAATATATATATATTATATTCAAGAATGTGAACATCAGAGTCAAATAGTTTCTAATGAGTAATGCATGTCACTACATAATGTTTGGTTCCCACGTTATGATGCTAAAGATAGGGGCAATGCTTAACCAATTTCAGAGTTCAGATTGTAATGTTTTCACCATAGAGAGGAGAACAAAGGAATGAGAATATGGAATAGAGGACAGATAGAAATAACTATCTATCTTTCTGTTCTTATTTTTATCCCTAAAAAATATTTGCCATTAAAGGAACCAGACAAATACATCCTTATTTCTCTAATCATTGCAGAGAGGTAGGAACCCATTTTTACTCTTGGTTTTTCTATCATCCCTTGTATACCCTTTTCATTTCAGAATTTTCTTTTGATGGCTACTTTTGTTATTTACTGTAAGGCATAGATAGAGACATATTTGCTTTATTTTCAGTGTGTGTGTGTGTGTATATTTATCAAGGAAAATGTTTCATATCATCAAAATTGGGACTGAATTGATGTCTCTTCACTTTTTTGTTAATGTATTTTGCAATGTGTATACAAAAAAGATAAAGATAAGTGAGCCATAGGTATATGAGGCCAAACATGAAGTTCATGTTGCATATTTATGTAAGAAGGAAAAAGTTTCATATTTGCAATAGTTATGTGGAAATGGTGACACTTGACTAACTCATTTAACAAATTTGCACCATGCAGCAGTTTTGGACATATTTTATGCCCTTATTATATCTAAACACAAGTTGAGAGCTGCAAAAACAGAACATTGACAAATCATAGGAGCTAGAAAATAAACCAACCATGCCTCCAAGCTCACTGAGAAGAGCCATAGGGGCAGTGAAGGATCAAACAAGCATAGGCTTAGCCAAGGTAGGAAGCAGCACTTCACTTGCTGATCTTGATGTGGCCATTGTGAAGGCAACGAGGCACGATGAATACCCTTCTGATGAGAAGCATATAAGGGAGATTCTCAGCTTAACATGTTACTCTAGAGCATTCATCAGTTCATGTGTTAACACCCTTTCTCGGCGTCTCAACAAGACTAGAAGCTGGACAGTAGCTTTGAAAACACTTGTTTTGATTCAAAGGCTGCTAGCTGAAGGTGATCCTGCATATGAGCAGGAAATATTCTTCTCAACTCGTCGCGGTACTCGCCTTCTCAACATGTCTGATTTCCGTGACAACTCAAAAGTTGGTTCATGGGATTTCTCTGCATTTGCACGCACATATGCATTGTACCTAGATGAAAAGCTTGAGTACAGGATGCAAAGCCGGCGTGGAAAGCGCAGCATGTTTGGTCTTGATGAAGACAAGGAGGAAAGGGAAAGAGACAATGATAAAGAAATTGTTATAAGATCCATACCAGTTCGTGACATGAAGTTCGAGCAAATTTTATCCAAAATGCAACATTTGCAGTTGCTGCTTGAGCGCTTTTTAGCTTGTCGCCCCACAGGTTTGTAACCCTTAAGGAAGGTTTGAAATGACTAAAATTGTTTATCCAATCAAATATTATGAAGATTGCACATCAGTTCACAATTTTTTTAAATACACACCATTAGATGAATAATCATATACTCTCTCAATTAATGTGAACACAGACTTCAGAAACCATGCACATAACCCAATCTAATAGTTATTTCAATGTTGCAGGAGGAGCAAAGAACCATAGAATTGTGATTGTAGCTCTCTATCCTATTGTGAAGGAAAGTTTTCAGATATATTATGACATAACAGAAATACTCGATGTCTTAATAGATCGCTTCCCTGACATGGATGTGGCAAACTGTACTAAGGTGTACGACATTTTCTGCCGCATGGGAAAGCAGTATGATGAGCTAGACTTGTTCTATGGTTGGTCCAAGAGCACTGGAATTGCACGCTCATCCGAGTATCCAGAGATTGACAAGGTCATACCAAAGAAGCTAGAGGTCATGGAAGAGTTTATGAAAGACAAGTCTGCTTTAACACAAAACATGAAAGCTAAAGCACAAGAAGAGAACAAGGAAGTTGAGGAAGCTGAGGAACCTGAGCCGGAAGAGGATATGAATGCAATCAAGGCGCTGCCACCACCGGAGGGGTTCAATGAGGAACCAACCGAGGAAATGAAGGAAGAGGAACGAAAGGAAGAAATGCCAAAAGAAGAAAAAGTTGTGCAGACTGAAGGTGATTTGTTGAATTTAGGAGATGATATGGTGAGTAAGGAAGAACATGCCGATAAACTAGCTCTGGCTTTATTTGATGGAGCTTTAACAACATCAGGTGCAACACAAGCACTTCCATGGCATGCATTTGATAACGGGGCCGATTGGGAAACATCACTAGTCCAAACAGCTAGCAACTTAACAAACCAGAAGCCAACATTAGGGGGCGGCTTCGACACATTATTGTTGGATGGAATGTACAAACAAGCAGAAGTAAATGCAGCAATGCAAGGACCAGGATATGGAGTGAGTGGAAGTGCTAGCAGTGTGACAATTGGTTCAGGTGGAAGGCCTGCAATGCTAGCATTGGCAGCAGCACCAACATCAGGGACTAGTGGTGCAAGTTCAGCAAGTGTAGACCCTTTTGCAGCTTCATTGGTTGTGGCAGCTCCATCTTATGTGCAAATGTCAGAGATGGAGAAGAAGCAGAGGCTCTTAGTTGAAGAACAAATAATGTGGCAGCAATATGCAAAGGATGGTTTGAGAGGTCATTTGTATTTGTAGTTTAAAATTCAAATAATAGTGCAGTATATGAGTAAATTTATCTCTTGCTCTGTTGTTTTCTTCAATGGTGCTAGGATTGAAGATTCTAACTTTTCCTTCACTTTCTCAACATTTATACAAACCAGAGGCAACACAAACAAACTAATAATTTTCAACCATTCAACAAACTCAGATTTTAAAGGAGTTTCATTACACCAAGGAAACAATTAAGTCAAGATTTCATATAAGACTAAATTTGTCAACTGTATTATAAGTGAACTTTATAATTAAAAGTGATTAATATAAAATTTTTGTTATATATAATCACAGTAATAATGGTCTAATATTAGTTTTATGGAAGACCAATTTCACAAATAATGATGGGGTAACTAGGAAGAAAAGACTATTTGGTAAAGATATTAAATGTAGAGTAAGGATCCTCTCTATTAAAGGAGAGGCAAATAACACAAATTAATACATAAAATGTAATAATAATTTTACTCTTTTGTTTACCATAAAATTACATTTTTGCCATTAAAAATGTGAACAAAATAATCACTTGCCTCTATATTAGTGGAGGATCTTTTTTATTAAATGTAAGGTGTTTCTATATACATATATAATAAAATCTTAATAGTATATGAAAGTAATAAATAAGTGATTTTCTTTAAAAATAACATTGGATATGGGGTAGGGACATATTTCTTCTTTTTTGTAAAAAAGATATGTTTATTTGGTTAATCAATATTATCTTATGTCTAAAAAACTAATTATTTTGAGGAATCAAATCTTGTCTAAAGTTGTACAATATCTAACTGTCTCACAACATGAACAATTCATTGTGTGTGATAATATTTGTGGCATGCAGATATCTCTGTTTTTATAAGTTTTGATTCTGCATTTGAAGTATGAAAATGAGTGTCGGCAAGATGGACCAAGCCATCAAGTATTAGTAATTTTTTGGATGAAACATGTGATTCAACCAATTATTCAGTGCATTTGTCCTTTCCAGAATAATGCAAAAGTGAAGTAAACCAAATAATTATTTCCATAAAGAAAGATAACAATTACTTGAGTTTGTTTGGGCATTGTGTGTGAAGCTAACGTATCATGATTTTTTATATTACCAATGATATTCCTTTATCTTTTAGGTAAGAAATTAATTATCTTTTCGGGTTGATGTCTAACCCCCTTGATAATATAGATTGTGACATAACATTGGCATAAGGGTAATAGAGAGATGATAAATGGGGTATGCAATATTATTATTGAGCGAAGAGAAGGATGAAGGAAAATGATACTAGTATTTAGTTTTGTTTGTTTATTGTATAAAGAGGGCATAGTATATAATTGGTACCTACGGACATTAGTTCAAGTAATAAATACTTAGTTTCCCTTAAATAAGATTTCAGGTTTAAATCATGTAGATGAAAAAAATGTTTGTCAGAATAGTTAGTTCTATGTACATGTATATTTACTCCTATGCGTGGTAAACAAAAAAAATAGTATATAATTGGATGGATCGAGGAGAAAAAGATTAGATTGAAATAAGTAGAGAGTTGACTAAGTAGTTGAAAAGTGAAATTGAATTTATATATTGAATTAGTAGCATCTTTGAAGAAACAAGACATGGGGCATCAACATTCGAAACTGTCTTATTCTTCTTCTTCTGGTTCTGGTTCTGGTTCTGGTTCATGTTCATCTCCTGAGAAAAAGAAAGAGAAAAAGAAACGACCATCATCATCATCATCATCACGTCGTGCTCGTTTGAAAGAGAGTATGCGTCATCATCTTCATCTTCATCGTAGTAACAAGGGACATTCTTCTTCTTCTCTTACCAATAACATTCACTTCGCTGGAATTGCTCTCTTCACATTCATTCGCGTATTTCTCTATCTCTTCGATAATCTTACTATTCATTCATTCATTTTTCTCAATTGTTTCAATATTTGTTGTTATGATTATGATTATGATTATAGGCAGAGATGCAATTCAAGGATAAATGGATCGCGTGCCTCTCTTTTGGGGAACAAACCTTTCGTACTATCACCTCCCATCAGTTACTTACTCTTTCATCTCTTTCCCTTTTCATCTATTTTATTACATACACTTACTCCATTTCATTTCCTTAGAATTGATGCTTAAAATCAAGAGTTCGGTAATTGGATCCTTCCTCTTTTATTGTTATGATCACATTCTACAAAATATATAGAGTTTTTTATCATATTCTAACTCTTTCTTATCTACTGGTGTTGCAGCACAGATCAACCACTTTGGAACTCTGTTAGTATTACTCTCTCTCTATCTTTTTTCTCTATTTATTTGTTTACTACTTCATTCATTCATTCATTCATCCACTTACTCTCACACTGTTTCTTCCATAGGAAAAGAAGCTTCTTTTGGACCATAATGGACCTCGTCTTGCAAGGATTTCCGTCTTCGAGGTCTCTTCTAACAACCCTTTCACTCATACTCCATTATACTTACCTTTTTCCTTTTCAGTTTTGAGAAAATATGTCACTTTTGTCAGACTAAGATTAATTATTGTTTCTATGCTGTTTGCAATCTGAAATTGTTAAACTGATTTAATTTTGTCCCTCTCCCTCTTATTTAATTGTTGAAGTTTAGTACTGCATCTAAATTTAATGTGTTTTTATAGACCAATAAACTATCCAGCAATACTCTTGTTGGATACTGTGAAATTGATCTGTTTGAATTTCTGACCCAGGTGAGTAAACTTGTCTTTCACTTATCAGCTTCTTCTATTCCCTTTCACCTTTATTCATTTTCTAAGCTCTGTTGTCAACGATATGGCCATGCAGGATTCTGATTCTGACATTGAGATATACGACCTTTTAGATCCATCTGTGCCTGGAAAAGTGGTCGGCAACATTTCCATTTCATGCTCTGTAGAGGTATAGGGCATACAATATAAATTCTATTGTTTGGGTATGATAAGGATTGCTGACAATTATATAAAAATCTGACAGGATCCAATTGAAATGGAGAAAGGCTTTGTTAGACGCATTTTATCAATAGTGGTAAGTTTTATCTTCTGCCATTTTTTATAGTCTATTCCATGTGTGGGCTTGAATAACAGTATATGAGGGTAATACAAGATGTTAAACAAATATTGACCAAGGATAGTTGTTGGGAGTTTGTTCTGAAATTATCATACATTTACTTTATGTTGTACAAATTGCTTGTAGATAATAATGAGCAATTTTTCTATTTCATTCCGGTTTTCTCCTTTTCTCCATCGGAGGCTCTTTAAACTTGAAGAAAAAAATCTATACATGTTGAATACAGATAAGAATATTTGAATGTTGTATGCCATGGAAATTGCAATATGAAATACATTCTTGTTTTGGTAATTTAAATATACTGATCTCGTTAAGCATCTTCTAATATTTAATACTATCTGAGAAGTTATATTTTATGCAGGACTACAATGAAGATGGAATGCTTTCATTATCTGAATTTTCGGACCTAATTGATGCTTTTGGTAATCAAGTAGCAATCGACAAGGTTCAGACTTCAGCAGCTATTGTTCTCATTATTTTTGTTTTAATTCTTAGTTCTGAATTATTTCCTTCCTAAATTAGCTTTTGTTCGCATGCATATCCAGATTCAAATTTTATGGTTCTATAAGCTAATAATATTTTGAATGTTAGAACTTAGAGCCTTGAATTTGGACATTGAAAATTGGTTGTGTATTATATCTATCTAAAGTCCATATCTTCAGTAAAGCAAGTGTGTGACTCAAGGTTCAAATAATAAATCTTTGCACTGAAAATCCTGAAATGAAGTTGCAAATATGTCTAGTTTTGTACAAACAATTTTTACTGTCTCAACTATACAATTTCTTTTTCAATAGAGAGAGGAGCTGTTCATAGCAGCTGACAAGAATGGAGATGGCGTTGTGAGCATGGATGAGTTGGCTTCACTTCTTGCTTTTCAACAAGAAAAGTAATGACCCATCTAGATTCCTGCAGGCTCAAAGCGTTACTTTTTGTATACCTATTTTTTGTCTTTTCAATAATGAAATATTTACTATTTTCATTTGATATATAGTTTTTAAAGACTTCATGATAAATAATTACAATTACAATTATGAATGCACTCGAAGTAGAGTTACTTTGAATTGTGAGGAAGACTAGAAGTTTTTCAAACTGTTGTTTGGTTCTTATTTACTTAGCTAGCTTCTGCTATTGCAGGGAACCATTATTGAGTTGCTGTCCTGTTTGTGGTGAGGTTCTTCAGATTTCTGACCCGGTGAATGACATGATCCACTTAACTCTCTGTTTTGACGAAGGGACTGGCAACCAGGTGATGACTGGAGGATTTTTGACAGATAAGCAGGCTTCATATGGGTACATTTCTGTAAACTTTTAATAATTTAGGCTTTGAGAAACAGGGTGAAAGAGAGAACATGATAAAGGTAGATCAAATAAATTATATAACATTTTTTTTACTCTTTAGTGCAATATATTTGGACTATGGTTATGCTTTTATGATTGTACATCATTATAAAATAAAAAATTACATTTTTTTCTTCTCGTTTTTTCAATGAACATAATCAATGATAAAACATTGTGGTGTTGTTTGATCCATGTAGGTGATCCCACCTATTGGGATTAAGGTTTTATTGTTGTTGTATTTTTTTTTATATAGGTGGTTCTTCAAACTGAGTGAATGGGCCCATTTCTCATCCTATGACGTTGGCCTTCGATCTGGATCAAGTGCTTCACATATTCTTGTAAGCCCTATTTGGCATCCCTTTTCCCCTTTTAGTAAAAAGAATTAATGATCAGGGAACATTTATATGATACATCATTCATGTATGTGTGTATCAATTTATATCAGGATGTACAGTGTGAGTTTGCCCAATCACATGCACCATAATTAGAAGAAAAGCTTCCAAGCTTAGTTGCTAATATATGCCAGTCCCATCATTTTCATGCTATTATAAATTAGCAACCTTTGCCATGTATGCCATCTTCTATTGACTCAACAATAATACAAAAGGAGAGAATTAGAGCTATCCTTAAGGGAATTATAGGAAAATGGAACAATATTTACTAATATAATAGTATTTTCAATTCTATATTCACATCTATTTACCCTCAATTTCTTATTTATTAACTTTACTTGTTTGACATCAGGTATATGATCGGAAGACTCAGAGGCTTGTCGAAGAGCTAATTGACAAAAAGATTGTTTTGTCCATGAGAGCTATTTATCAGTCAAAAATAGGTCTTGGCCTAATGGACATAGGTATGGGTTAACTTCACCAACCATCACTCTTTGTTCTGGGTCTTGTGGCGTTGGATGTCAACATAATGGTGTTAATAGAATTGATGCTATGATAGTACTGCTGGTTTAAAAATTCCATACATATTTGTCATATCTTACTGATATCTCGTTAAGCCAACTTGTGGTTTTAGTAAATAGCTTAGGAATAATGGAAATTGTAATTAGTTGTGAGAAAACTATTTATCATAATGCTACCCTTTGGAAGTTAGGTCATACATAATTGAGACCTGGGTTTGAAGTTAATGTTAGATTCATATCAGACTTGAATAAGCCTACCCTTCTTTTTTGTATACTTTACATTTGCGGACTTCATATATGTAGGGGTGAAGGAGCTCTTGCAAAGCATTTCTGAAAAGCAGGGAGCACGAATGGATTCACCCGAATCATCTGCAGATATACCTAAGTTTGTTGAATCTTACAAGGTTTGACAATGCTTCTTTCAGTTCATTGTGGATGGCCAATCTGATTTTGGCATCTCAAAGGAAAATGCAAGCTTGTAGTTATGTGCTGGCCCATGTTTGAACTCTGGTTTCTTTTGGAAGATTTTTTATCCTTCCTTGTATTCTCTCCCTCTTAATATATAAAACTTGTCCAATGAAAAACTGAAGGACAGTAAAGAGTTTGAAGAGTTAAATTAGTTATTCTGTAAAATGCATTAGGGTGCTGTTCTTATTTCTTAGCGCATCTATTTCCATTTTCTACTGTAGTTCTTTATGTGCTGGATTTGTGTCCCTATAATTTTGCCCTTCTTATAAAAGATGTGACTATTATTTTGTAGGGTCAAATCAATTTGGCTGAAGTCAAGCATCCTCTGGAACACTTTAAGGTGGGATAGAACTTCTAAGTTTCAATTTGTGTATTAACGATGCACAATTGTTCCTGAACACACTCTTGGATTATACGACAACTGTGTTTCATCATATGCATATGGTCTTGTAGCTTATTTTTTATAGAATTAAAAATTATATGGTGCCAAAAAATTTCATCAAACATTTACTTTTCTCCTTTGTTTCCTTAAGATGGTCAACGCTTACTTAATGGTAGATCCCACTAAGTGGCTATTTTTTAAAATCATCTGATTACTTCCATTCTTGTTACATACAAACATTCTTGTTTTGAATGGCCTAAATTTTGGTTATGGTATTATGCGCTTCAATTGTTTTTGAAATCTTCTTTTAGCCATAATCCATGTGCTTTTGTTGGACCTTTATATTGCCTTGCACTTCGCATTGATTTTTGCTGAAGTAAATTAACTTGTTTCTGAGCTAAGTTTCTGAGCAATGCTCATATTGAGAACTATTGTGGACTTCATAATGATAGAATTTATCTTGTTAGATGATGCCTATCTTATATTTTGTCCTGTACAGACATTCAATGAATTTTTCATTAGAGAGTTGAAGCCAGGTTCAAGACCAGTTGCTTCTGCTGAATGTGATGATATTGCTGTATGTGCTGCTGATTGCCGCCTTATGGCATTCACATCAGTTGATGACAGTTCAAGATTTTGGATTAAGGTATTTTTTCCATCTCTTGAACATGGAAGGTTTCCAACTTTCCGGTCTCAAGATGCATTTTCTTTTTAATATATATTCACATCTGAGAATCTGCTATCCTTATAATTGGGATATCTCCTATCCTTCAAACTTTTTAATTTTGTATGCCAAGTGACTTTTCGGAATTCTGGTTGTTGCTTTTAGGGTCGGAAGTTTTCAATTCAAGGCCTTTTAGGGAAGGAGACGTGTTCCAGTGATTTTGTTGATGGAACAATGGTGATATTCCGTTTGGCACCACAGGTATTTGTTACTTTCTTTTATAAACAATGGGGAAAAAGCCCAAATAAAAGTAATACTAACTAGGAGACAGTGTAGTCCAAATTACACAACTGCTATCTGCTGAAGAGGTTAAAGAAAGAAAAGAAAGCAGACTATCAAAATAATAAAAGGACCCAAGGTACCGCTGTGACCACTATAAGACAACAAATCCGCATAATCTCCCTGAAAGTTCGATGAACATGGACGAAACAGTTTTGATGGATAAGATCTTGAATAGCTGAGACCAATGAGTTGCAGGGATGAGGTTCACCCCAACCATTAGAACAATATGAATAGCCGTTTGGAGTCTGCTTCAAGGTAGACCGACCTGTAACCCCTCCACCATAATGATTGTGTAGGTCCAGAAAAAGATGAAGCACAAAAATTTCTTGAAAGTTCTACCCATATTAACAGAAAAGGCAGCCAAATAATTACCATCTAAATTCCTAATCAAACCCCATGAGCCACTTTCTCTGCTGCAACCTGACTGACCTGTCCACATTAATTTTAACTTAGCCTGCTGATGGAGGGGACCATGAAAGTTTGTTAATCAAATATGTAGAGATATGTGCAGAAGCTTTGTTAACTGCTACCGGTGCAGCATGATACTCTTCAGCAATCTTTTGAAGTCATTTTAATTTGTGTGTTGTTTGATTGCACATTTTAATTTTTTTGCAGGATTATCACCGTTTCCATATGCCAGTATCAGGAATTATTGAGCAATTTGTAAATATCCCCGGATGCTTATACACAGTATGTGAAATAATCACTTTACGAAAATGATATTTCATTTATGTATATGGTTTTCGGCAATGTTTAGGAAAACCGTTATGTATATAGGTTCTATTTTCTTGATCTCAATTTGCAATTTTTTTGCCGTGTTTACTTTACGTAGGTCAATCCTATTGCTGTAAATAGCAAGTACTGTAATGTCTTCACGGAGAATAAGCGAGTTGTTTCAATAATTTCAACTGCAGATTTTGGAAAGGTTTGTCTTTGCAATCAATTTCTGTGTCAAAATGCATAAGTTATAATAACACTTTCCTTATGGATATTATTTATAGGAAAACATGACTCTGCATAAAACATATCAATTCAACTAGAGTCATATTTTATTTTTGGAATGCTTCCCCTTGCACCATCTACTTGAATCTATTCTTTACAAATTATTTTATTTTAGTTACATTGGAGGGTTGATTCCCTTCCTTATACTTTCTCCTCTTTGCAATTTCTTCTCACCATCTCTGTAAATTTCTTCTTTTATCCTCCTCCCACAGGAAAAAAGTTTTATAAAGTTCCTAAATTCTTTTGAGAGTTTAAATAATTTCACTGGCTCCACTACAGTTTGATCTTATATAGCTATACACCTGTGTCTTAGAGAGTTATCTATGATCTGGACTCAGGTGGCATTTGTCGCAATCGGAGCTACAATGGTTGGCAGCATTACTTTTACAAAGAAAAAGGGTGACCATGTCAAGAAGGGAGATGAGGTTAGGAAGTTACAGTTTATTACTGTTTCTCTATTTTTGTTTCCTGTCTTTGTTTCTAACAAGGAATTTGACATTTGTTCTCTTAAACAGTTTGGATATTTCTCATTTGGTGGAAGCACTGTGATTTGTGTTTTCGAAAAGGTTGGTTTTTAGATTTGTTCTACTCTTTTATCTTTTCTTCTTCTTCTCTCTGTCTCTCTAATTATTTCTTATTCTTTTAGTGAAGTTATAGTAAACTCATATGAAACATGTTTGCAGTGTGAGTGTGTGACATGCATTTTTGTTTGAATTTATGGTATGCAGAACTCAATTGCAATTGATGAAGACCTTGTAGCTAATAGCAACAGATCATTGGAAACATTGGTCTCTGTTGGGATGAGATTGGGCATCTCCAACAGGAAACTGTGTTGAAATTGTGTACTCATCACATCATTGCATATTCATGCCACATGTTTTCTCAGTTTGTAAAGGGAGCACATCCGTTATCTCACGGTTTCTGCCACTCTGTGCCATGGCTTTGTGATTGGTCAGAAAAATACTTAATAATTAAATTTTAACTTAAATATATTTTTTCTGACCAATCGCAAGCCCATGACACATGAAGTGGTACAAACTGTGGGACAGCAGATGTGTACCCGTTTGTAAAGCACATCACTTTCATTGTTAACCTCACTCAAAGTATCATAATCAGTTTGATATGTATAGTTAAATTTGGGCTAAGTTATGCCTCATACAAATCCAATTATGCATCATTTGGTTTGATAGGAAATAGGAGGAGAGAAAAACAAAGGAGAAGAAAATGGGGAGAAATAGAAAATATCATAAGTTGTGGGTCACATAATATATCAAATAATATATTAACATGGTAGATGTATTCATATGTTTGTAGGAAATAATCCACAAAAAAGGTAACAAACTTTGGTGATTTTAACAAGTAATTATAAGATTTGAAAATGTATTTAAAGATTAAAATATTAAAAAACTCATCATATAGCCTTCATATTATGTTTTTCAAAGGGCAATTATGTTTCTACTAATAATGTTTTTATTGGTTGAGATCAACCATCTATCAACTATGTTGAGTCTTATCAATTAATAAGCAATATTTATATGTGACAATTGTTTTACTGTTTTCCCACTATTAATCTTAGCATAATTACATATTTTTTCAATAAAATAACTCAAGTTAACTATACAAATATTCGTGGGGTTGACTCAGATTGAAATTATTATGTTGACCTTTGATGGATTGCATGGAAGTGTTAGTGTAATTAACTTCAATCAAAAGCTACATAGATATTGGCTTCACAATCATTGTGACTAGTTGAACTTTCTGCAAATGTTAATAAAATCTTCATACCAATTACCAAGCAAGCCAAAGGGTATATGTCAAACGATAAGAGATAACTTGTCCGAAGAAACCATATATTTTTATGTCTCTATCCAATCAAATCACATTAACTAACATAATTCTGCTTTTATGATTTTTATATTTAATTGAATGATACATTATAATTGATGGAGACACAATCTAGGACAAAGGATCTTCATTCATGTCAAACATATGCTGCCAATTCCCCTTTATGTCTTGTATGATAATATACATCAATTTTCATGACTTTGGTAATCATCATAGCTTCCAATTTGTTTTGGTATTTTCAATTTTTCTATGTAATGTTTTCTTAATTTAGATTAACATGTATGACTAGTAAAAGTCAAATCTTTTCAATACTATAGTCTAGAAACAATAATAATTGAACCAAAACACTTGAAAGATTTGTTTCTAATAGAGTAAGTGGAGAATTGCATATTGGATTTTACATAAGGTCTACTCAAAACCACAAAACATAATTAAAAAAACCTTGCCTTCTACTTTTATAACCTTTAATTTGTCCCTTCATCTAACAATTTGTTTATTAGTGCTAAGCATCATAGGTTGATTCTATCTTAAGGCTTCAAAACCACATTGTGAAAAGTGTCATGTGATTTGACATTAATAAAAGAAAGACCATTTTAAATCGAAATCTCACTTCTGTACTATAACTTGGAAAATAAGTTTTACTTCAATTGCATTGTTTTGAAGTTGTAAATGTTAATAGGACAAAAATACCATATTAAATAGAAATATCATTTCTCTATATAATAGTAACTTGGAAGCGAAGGTTTTACCTAAATTGCATTCTTTGAGTTGTGACGGTTTTATATATTATCCTATTTCATAATGTAGGCATGCGTGAAAACATTTGGTGAAGGACAATGTATTTTAGATTAGCCTATATATACCAACATTGGTCTAGTGATGTAAGACTTTACTACATCCTCAGGATGATTAAAAGATCAAAAATTCAATTTTTAGCAGTGACACTTGCTTGAAGGGACAACCACGAATCCCGAAAGGGATTAATTTTTTATTCATAAGGGTGAGGATACCTTGGTAATACCAAAAAAATATTAGCCTATACATTTTTGGAGAATTGCTTTCAATGTGATGAATAGATTATCATATCTAGCCTTTGGACAATATAATGTCATCAATGTCAACACTATTCTTTGTTCTTATCTTTGTAATTAATGTAGTAGTGAATCGATATAGATATTAGATGTTGATGATAAAGATAATCAACCCCATTTATTGGACTCTTGTATATTTTTGATTCATATTTTACCTTAATTTTGTGACTAAATTAAAATGCACTAGATGAAATAGGGTGATGAATAAAGTTTCTTTTAGAGAATATATATGCATATAATATAGTGGTGATGCTAGAGCTTGAAAGCATGCGAATGCTTGCATCACACATGACTTGATGCTTCCATAAGCAGCCACCAATATATGTAATAAAAGCATAACAAATAAAAAGGAAAAATAAAAGATATTGTTCCTTAGCATTTTGAAACAAGACAAGTAGCTACCAAATACAGATAAATGTAGAGAAAAAGTATAAAGCCTAATAAGATTATTGCCCATTATAATGCTCCTCAATTGCACGTGACAATCCCACCTGAAACTAAGTCATTTCATCCTACATCTCACTTTTTATTTTATTTTATTTCTTATTTTTGGCAATGTTTCAAATCATGACATGCAAGGGCAATGTTATGGTTAGTTCACTATAGAGTGAAGTGATTAATTATAACATGAATATATTATGTGGATGTGTCCTAGATAATTACGATTCATGATACATGAAATGACGCAATATTATGGGATGATCCTGGATTACTGAGTTATTTATTAGTGTCTAAGAATGGATACTATGATGGGAATTATCCACGTGTTGTTGTACAGAAAAAGAGGTGAAGTGAGTATGAAAATGAATGGGATCTTTGAAAGCATAACGTCATATTACATATTGTTTGGCCATGAATTTAACATAGTGCACCACTTGCTATAGAAATCTACCTATACCAACTTCACTCATTACGATGCTATAATGGATTTAACTATCACCAAGTAAATTACAATAATATATAATGTGATCTGAATAATAAACAACAATATATGATCTTAATCAATTAATTAATTATCCATTTGGATAATGCAGCTATATATAGCTAAATTATTACTTGCATCATCTAATTTGGTAAGCTAATTTCTTCAAGATCATCCAATGACAAGAAAACTTCATCCAAACAAGAAAGTTCTGTTCCATCTTCATCTTCATCTTCATCTTCATCTTCGTTGTGCTCATAAACTCTACAAATCACCCATTTACTGTAATCCTGAACCAAACAAAAAAGTACAATTTTTTTAAAATAATTATCTATAATATTTTTTTTGTGTGTTGAAAGTTTGTGTATAGAAATGGTACTAACTGTTTTTTGATGTGATTTTGTTTTGGAGGTAGAGGAAGCAGAATCTAAAAGACTATACTCTTGCATTATCCAATTGGTTTTGATTCCATCAGCAATGGATTCTCCAACATAGAACACAAAATATTTCTTCATGCCAACCCTTTTGTTACTTGATCTTGTAACCACTGCTTCTTCTATTCCTGTTGCTTTCCAATACCCATTTTCAGTGACCCTATTTTGTGTCCTTCTGCTATAGTAGTACCATTGATTTCCCTCTGCCAAAGCTGTACCTGTTCATATCCACCACCACCCACAATTATTATAGGAACAATGTTTTGTTAACAACTTTGAGACAGAAATTGTACGTTGCTTTGTTATTTCTGAATATTGAAAGTTATATTGAAAGAAAGAGTTATATTGAAAGTTGTGCAGAATAGAGAAGAATATATACCATGAAGTTCCCATGGATCATATTGAGAGAGATGAAGATCAGGGATAACATGAGGGTGGCAAGGTAGAAGTGAAGCCTTTCTATGAAGAAAATGGACAACAAGTTCTTCATCTGTTGGATAAAATCTAAACCCTGGTGGAAGAATATTATTGGTATTGTTATTGTTATCTCCCATCAAACCAAACAAATTAAAAGAGAATTGATGTATGTTGGAAGGAATTAATGGTAATATTTATAGTGCACACAAGATAAGAATAATATATATGTGTGTGTGACGTGAAAGAGAAGGTAGTGTTTATTATTATCACGTAAAAAACTTATACAACTAATCATAAAATATATATATATATAAAGATGAAATATATGATATGAATTATTTCAGCACTCAAAACCACAAAGTAAGCAATGCGGCTTATAACGGAACGTGATAGATAGTAACGGGATCACTAGCTACAACTGCGTTGGAGTGAGGTTGGTGTGGTACTGTCAGATTCTTTTGCTCTTTCATTCTTTCATATGTATATACATATACATATAATATAAATAACAAACGGTTCAAGTCACAAATATATATATATATAGTTTAACATATTATGTATAAATAGTTATTAATACATCCTATCCAACCCCATTTTACAATTAACTTTTAATTCATCAAGTATATTGAATTACCTCTCTGATATTTTGAATGAGAATGGAGAATGTTTGAAATACATTATTATATGAAGTTTTATATTGTCTAGTATAATAATAGAGTAGATTATTAATATTATATATTAGACTCAAGTTTCTTATTATAATGTGTACCAAATAGAAACATTATATTGAATTACCTCTCTAATAATATATTAGTTGTCGCTTAGGATTCCGGAGAATAAACATAATTGATCGAACCTCATTACCAATTTTTTTTATCACTTTTCTTATGACTAGCGCAAAACACAACTCAAAAAATAATGCGAAGAAAAAGTAAGTTTTGATGGATGGTATGGGTGATGATGACACTTGGTGCTGATATGATCTACCTTATGTTGTCCACATGTCATACATTAATATGGGTTTGGTCCTAGACCAAAAACCAATTGAACTAAGGGTGACCCACCTTCTTGGAGTGTATCTATTACATGCTCTATAATTATTAGCAAGTATCATAATTTTGAGAGAAAAATATGAATAACTTTTTGTTTTGCTCTTCATCAACCCATATGCTTTAGTAATGAATGGGTTAGTAGGAGTAGCACATACATCCCAAACCAATCAATTGTTTCTTTGGAAGGGGTAGTTTAACTGATTTGCTTGGGTCCCTTGCATTATTTAATAATTATTCAATTATTAAATATTGCACAACAAAGAACCAATCACATCCTACACTAACAATTAATGAACTACTTTGCTTACAACTTTTCCATCTTTAATAACATTTTCTAATTAACCCTTTTGATTTTGTAACCGGATTCGGCATTCAGTAATTTTTAAGTAAGCTAAGTGATCAAACAGCACTGGTACAGTAGTTCATAATACAAAAAATATGTAGAAGAATCGTGCTCCTCCCCGGATAAATTTGGGTCATTTCTAGCTCGCCCCGGGCGTATGCCCTTATCAAGCTACATCGTGGCTACCCGCCTAAGGCAGGTTGGATCCACTATAAGTGCCATAAATGCTTCTAACGCATCATTAATGCACCTCTGACCCGTTATTAATATGCCACTGATTCGCCTTTAATGCAAGCTAACATCCCACCTGCCACGCCGCCTACACATTCCACTTGCCCCCTCGACAGTTTGACAATTGCAAGCCCGCAAGGAGAACAAGGACAATCCAGCAAATCCCTACTGTACCTACCATGTACTAACCAATGGCTAGATGCCACATCAACAACCCCAAACTCTATAAATAGAGAGTCCCACACAAGGAGTAGAATTAATTCTCATTCCCTCGTTTATTATTGCACTTATTGTTATTGCTCTAACTTTTCTCTTATTTACTCACATTTTCTTTCTAAGATTCTTTACTGACTTAATTGTCGGAAAACCTTTTCAGATACCCCCAGCGAGTCCAACGATATTCCAACTAAGACTTTTGATCATCTCTATTCTAACAAACATCCTATACCGACCATTCCCTTTTAAATACTAAAAAAACAAATTGGAAATAACTTTCCAATTAAAAGACAAATTTCATCCATGCAAAGAGCAACATTCCTAAATTCATGTTCCTATATATTTCTTCATCCTCATTACCTACTCATCTTATTGTTTGTCAGTGCTTGTTCCACAAAGAAATTGCACACGCACATGTTAGTACTTATAGTAGTGTTTTTATTCTTGTCATTTTTAAATATTTTTTCAATCTACACATGAAGGAAAGAGTAATACTAGTTATTTTTTTCATTTTTAGAGATTACAATTCTACTTCTGTGCCATTTACTTTTGGTAAGTAAAACATATATTCTAATCAATGCAATGGATACAAAGTTGTGTGGTTGATATATATTTTTCTTTAGAAGAAATATCTCACAATTAAATTTAAGAGGAAGCTAAGTAAACACATATAAGTGCATCAGTGCATTTTCCATGATGAATGGGTTTATTATGAGAAAAAGACTTTAGAAGATAAAAACAAGGACAGAGATTGGACATCATATACCATTCTTAAGTCCCTTCTGTCTTTTATTACAAATTTGTTGCTAGACTCAGAAAAACACACAAAATGTGCCATCTCATATAATTATGTCCTACCACCATTTTCACATATATGTATATAATTCCAGAAAAAACTTGCATGGAGACGAAATCAACACATCATATTTGGAGACACATATATTTATGTTTCTAAGTGTTATTATTTAATAATAAATTTTAATTAGAATTAATTTTTTAATATATTGTCAATTATCTATTGGCTGTTTCTACATAGATATATATTCACACAAGTGTTTCTCATATTCATTAATATAATATATGACATCAAACTGACATCTATATAATGTGCATTTTTGGTACATTTCAATGTCAATACCAATATGCTAAAGTAATTACTGACTTTAAAGAAGATTTTCACACATCTAAACAATACCAATTATACATATATCTTCTTATGTTTCCTTTTATTTGATATAATATGAAGTTAAATTAGAATAAAAAGTGTAATAAAAGAGCATTATAGTGGTCTCTAAATGGAATGAGTAAGCTATGATGTTATGATAATTGAGTGGTGGGTCTCTGAGTTAGGCAAGCTTTAATCTCATATTATCCTTTCATTTTGTTGGCATTGGTCTACATCAAAGGTTAGGGGAGAAGATAAAATAGAATGAACTATGTCTAGCTACCAATCATTTTACTGTGGCTATACACTAATTAGTTGTATCCTTGGACAAGAGACAGCACAAGGGTCTTTTTATAGTCCTTGATTCTCCCCTAGGGGCATTTTTTCCGGAAGCAATAGTAACATATATAACATTTAAAACATGATAAAAATGACTAATTTGACTACCATTTGAAATTTTTTAGAATCATTTTGAGTTTTTCAATTTTTGAGGTATCAAACTGGCACAGTCGAAAACACTAGTTGAATATAAACTTAATCTAACAAAACACAAAGCGTTTGTAGTCCAACGGTTAGGATAATTGCCTTCCAAGCAATAGACCCGGGTTCGACTCCCGGCAAACGCATCAAGAAAAATAATTTTTGTACTAATTTCGAGGATTCATATGTTTCAATTTTTTACCTTTGTCATGTGATATTTTGATTTGGAATCATGCAATTTTGTTTATTTCTGCCTTTCTTTTTTTTTTGGTTTCCCACAGGTATCCTCGCACTAGAGGCAATCTTGTCCGAGCCGGGAACATCCACAGGTATGTAAACTCGAGTTCTTGCTTAAGGGGAAGGGGAAATCAAACATGTACCACTTGAACCAACGTCCGTTGATTCTGCCTTTCTTATTTGATGCACATCATACTATTATTATTGTTATTATTATTATTAATGGTCAAAGTATAAAAAAGAGATACGCTCAATGAAATTAAAGAAATGATGGAATCTCAATGTCATACATTAGTGTTTATATAATGGATCATATGGTTGATTCACAAGATCACAACCAATAATTAATACCCATCATGATAATGTTATAAATCGAAATTAAAAAGGGCATTTATGGTTGTTCAAAATATATATTCTATATATACTAACAGGTGTTGGTTCAAGTATTACATGTTTGATTTTTCTTAAGCAATGTCTCAGTTCGAGTCTTATAGATGAAAAAATACTCGACATGAGAGTTAGCTCCAAAACAATATATATATATATATATATATATATTGTATCACTCTCCTTAATACCCATCATTTCTTTAATTTCTATAGTATATGAGAAACATTTGTGTTAATATATATTTATGTAAAGACAGCCAATAGATGGTGTACCACTTGAGCTAATATATGGATACGCTCGGATTTTTGAAGGATACGTATCCGTAGAGTATCCAAAAATTAAAATAAATAAATAAATAAATAAATATCAATACTTGTATCAGATTCGTTTTCAATAAAATATAAGATAATAAAGATTCGCTTTCAATAAAATATAAGATAATATAAATTCGTTTTAATAAAATAGGATAAGATAGTTTTGTTTTCAACAAGCACCAACTTATTTAAAAGTCACAAAGACTCATACTAATATACTATCAAACTGCAATTTTACGGATGATAGTCAAGGAGAATATGAAAATGATACTATTGTTGTTTCTAGGGCTAGACAATAAACAATTTTATGAATTATTCTACTATATTTTCCAATTTTAATACTTGGAATTTTGGAGGGTAATAATTTTCAATTTCCATTATATTTTTTATTTTAGATATTTTGATTTACACTTATAATTTTATCATATTTTATATATTTTATATTATTTTATACGCATATCTATGAATGTATTATATCCTATATTTTAAAAAAGAAGTGTATCAACATATAGAATATATATCGTATCTGACGGAGATATTAATATCTGTGTTTGACAGGAGAGGAATATTTGGTCAAGTGGAACAACATAGAAAACAAAGATAAAAACTAGTAAGTCAACATTAAAGCTGACCCAGGCAACAAAAGTACAAACATCATAGAATAAAGGAATGGTCAATGAATTCTATAAGTACAAGTAAAAACACATAGAGAACACTAAATAAATCACGGCAGAGTAAAAAGTAGAAGACAAGGTTATTAAAGCAAGTATTATTTAATTAGTAAATAAACAAGTTGCATTACATATCTCCACATTTCTCTTTGAAGGTGAGATCATTGTTACTTATTACCACATGAATTTTGGAACGTGGGGATTGATATAATATGGGTTATTTTGTGTTAGTTTTTTTTATTTTATTTTATATTTCCTCATCCATAGAAAGAGAGGGTGAAGAAGTTGGCAATGAACAGAATCTCATATCTGTAGAATATGATATGGAGACAATCCTGTCTGAGTCGGAAACATTCATAAGTATCTGAGACTAACTCTCCTAGCGGGTGCTTTTTCCATCGATAAAACTCGAACCTGAAACTTTGCTTAAAAAGAATCAAACATGTATCGCTTGAACTAATACCTGTTTGTATATTGGGCTCTTTGAAATGCCAAGATTCATCCCCTTTTTGGTGGACAATGGTTGGATAGATATCTCATCCGAGAGAATGAGAATCAATTTAAAACGTTAAAGCCCTTTTTTCCCACTATAACTTCTCAATTTTCACATTTCTTCATTGGCTCTACCCCTCCATATCTTATGTTACACATAGAAATTTTACTTATAATTATTCCCCGTATAAATGTCTCCTTACCACATGGAAGAAATTAAGTTCACCAATGGTTGGTGATTTGAATAAAAACCCTGAGCTGCACTTTAAATTCATTGATTTTTTTTTTGTTAAAAAACAATTATAACACCTTATTTTATTTAATTTCCAAAACCAATAATCAATTATTAGATGTAAAACTGAAACCACCATTTAGTTTTTTTTTTTAAATTAAAATGAAACCTATGTATTAAATTCCAAAGATACCTCCGACAATTAATTGACCATCAATTATGATTCAAAGATGAAATTGATTTCGGGGCATCTAAAATAAGTTATTTTTTTCAATTTTTGTTGTTTTGAATTTTTTAGTTTTATTGTACTTTATAAAAATAAAGAGGAACAAAATTAGGTGTTCATAATTATAAATAGGGAATAGAGTATCTCCTGATATAAGGAGATAAGTTATCTTCTTCTGCTAGTAAAATTGAAGAAAAATCATTCAGTTAAGCAGATCAATATGAAAGCAATGAAATGATTAATGGGAAATTTAAGTGGACATACATAAGCATGTTCAGTTCATTTGATACAAATTTTCCTTCTAAAATCCTAAACTCAAAAACATGTATGCTTCAAAATGTCTCAAACTAAATAAACAATTCCATGTTAAACAATCCATTGGCCAAGATTTGTTGCAACCAGAAATGAGAAACAGAAGAAAAGGAGAAGAAACAGAACCGTGTTCTATATAGCAGAAAGAAGAAGAAAAGAATTGTGCAGCAAGAAGAAGAGAACAAAAGAATTAGAGATTTAGGTGAGAGGAGGATTCAATGAATAACATCTGATTATTATTACTAAGTGATTACAAAGCAAAGCAATTTATACACATTACTAAAAATAGTAAAACAGAATTAACTACCAACAGAATTAACTAACTGAACTTTCTATTTTCAGTAAGTTTGCTAACTAAGAAACTGAATTATTACAACATTCCTCCTTAATTCAAGTTTCCTTCAAGCACCTCAAACCAAGCTTGTACCTTAACTCCTCAAACTTTATCTTCTTCAAGGGCTTCGTTAATGTGTCTGCAATCTGCTCCTCGGTTTTGCAGAATTCAAGAATGAGTTTGTTCTTGATTACCTGATCTCGAAGGAAATGAAAACGTGTTTCAATGTGCTTACTTCTTCCATGTGCAATGGGATTCTTAGAAAGATTAATTGCTGACTTGTTATCAACCCTTAACACTAGGCTTTCACCTTCCTCTTTCAGCTTTAACTCAGTAAGCAACTTGCTTAACCAGCAAGCTTGTTGTGCAGCCATACAAGCAGAAATATACTCTGCTTCACAAGATGATAGGGCAACAACATCTTGTTTCTTTGAAGACCACGAGATTGGTGCATCACCAAGCAAAAACACATAACCAATAGTGCTTTTCCTATCACTTTTATCACCACACCAATCTGAATCACTGAACCCAAGCACACTGTGAGCAGTTTTGTCACTGATTTTAGTAGGAAACAGCAGTCCATACCCAATTGTTCCCTTCACATATCTGAGTATCCTCTTGGCTTCTAGCAAATTGGACTTCTTTGGTGATTCCATATGCCTGCTCACTACTCCTACACTATATGCAATATCTGGCCTGGTATTGCATATGTACCTTAGACAACCAACTACTTGCCTATAGAGTGTGTTGTCAACTGCATCATCTTCCACTGGTTTTTCAGTACCTATGTTGGTCTCCATTGGTGTGGAAGCTGCATTACAACCTTCCATGTTAAACCTCTTCAATACATCAGTGGTATACTTCTTTTGGTGCATGAGAATCCCATCACTGGTTCTTGTGAATTCTATTCCAAGAAAGTAGGATAGATCCCCTAAGTCACTCATTTCAAATTATGCCTTCATTTCTTCTTTGAATTGACAAATTTCTTCAAGCTTGTTTCCAGTTACTAGCAGTTCATCTACATATAGACAAACAATTAGTAGATCAAGAATGCTTGAGCCCTTTACATAGATTCCATATTCTGATTTGCATTTCAGAAAGCCAAGTTGCATCAGAAAGTTGTCAATTCTTTTGTTCCAAGCTCTTGGGGCTTGCTTGAGGCCATAAAGAGCTTTGTGAAGTTTGTACACTTGATGCTCCTTGCCTGCAACTTCAAACCCAGGTGGCTGAGTCACAAATACTACCTCATCAAGTGGTCCATTTAGAAAAGCAGATTTGACATCCATTTGATGTATGTGCCAACTGTGATAGCTTGCCAATGAGACTACCAACCTGATTGTTTCTAGCCTTGCAACAGAGGCAAACACTTCACCATAATCAATACCTTGCTTTTGAAGAAACCCCTTTGCAACCAATCTTGCTTTATACTTAGCAATCTCACCATTAGGATTGAACTTGACCTTGTATACCCATCTCACAGCAATAGCTTTCTTGTTTGTTGGTAGATGAGTTAGGTGCCAAGTTTGATTCTTCTCAATTGATCTCAGCTCTTCCTTCATTGCTTGTAACCACTGATCTGACTTCATTGCTTCATGGAAACTTATTGGCTCCATCTCAGCTAATAGGGCCATATGGACTAATTCCCCTTCTGCAGTGATACCTGAATCAGGGAAGACCTCATAATCATTTAATCTAGATGGTGGTTGCCTCATTCTAGTTGATCTCCTTTCTGGTTGATCTTCTGAGATGATTGGTTGTTGTTCAGGCTGATCAACAATTTGTATAGACACATTCTTCTTTTGATTTTCTGTTTGACCTTCCCAATCCCAACACAGAGTCTCATCCACCTTCACATCTCTGCTTAGCACTATTCTTTGTGTATAAGGATTGTAGAGCCTGTATGCACCTGTTGTATGGTAACCAATCAATATAAGTCTCTCACTCTTATCATCAAGTTTCTTTCTCTGTGCATCTGGAATGTGCTTGTAGCATAAGGAACCAAAGATTCTGAGGTGATTAATGTTTGGTTTCTTGCCTGACCATGCCTCTTCAGGAGTGATGCCTTCA
>NC_032024.1:244856-249184 GCF_001865875.1 Lupinus angustifolius
TTTGATTCATCCACGCACTGATGAATCATAAACAGTGCCTTGCAATCTTTCTTCTTGGAATCTCTATTAAGAGATCTCTGAGCTTCTGTAGCTACCTCTTCAACAATTTGATACCCATGTTCAACTACCTCAAGCACCTCCTGGTAACCAAATAGTACCCTCATCTGGATTTGCCATCTTTCATAGTTCTTTCCATCAAGAACTGGTAGAGACATGTTGAAACCGCTATTGTTGGTCATGATGCCTTTTGCACAGCTTTTAGGATCGAAGAACACAGCTCTAGATACCACTGTTGCAACTAGAAATGAGAAACAGAAGAAAAGGAGAAGAAACAGAACCGTGTTCTGTATAGCAGAAAGAAGAAGAAAAGAATTGTGCAGCAAGAAGAAGAGAACAGAAGAATTAGAGATTTAGGTGAGAGGAGGATTCAATGAATAACATCTGATTATTATTACTAAGTGATTACAAAGCAAAGCAATTTATACACATTACTAAAAATAGTAAAACAGAATTAACTACCAACAGAATTAACTAACTGAACTTTCTATTTTCAGTAAGTTTGCTAACTAAGAAACTGAATTATTACAACAAGATTAACATGAAATAAACAATTTGCCTAAAAGTTGATCAAAAATCTTACCTTAGCACACACAAGCAACAATGATAATAACACTCAATCCTCAAATAATAATTCCTTAGTACTTCCAATACAAGTTGGTAAAAAACCCAGAGATTCTTTACAAAAAGGAATCAAATTTGGCACCCTCCTAATACAAGTTCCGAAATTATTTCAAAACAAGAGTTGACATTTATTTGTTTTCCTATTTTTGGTATACTCTTAATATATCTTTTTAATGTGCATAATTTGGGATATGAAAGGTAATAAATACAGTCCAAAATTTCAATATAATGACATAAAAAAATAAAGTGAATATTATGAAGTAACTGTACAATTTTATTTTTCTTTGCTTTTATAATTAATTACTACCAATTTTATACCATCAAACGTGTCACTATTCTATATATAAGTGGTGTATACCTTTGTCATTTTTCTTTGCCTTCATTTTGTGACAGTGTGCACATCCGAATTGAATATCTTCAACATGAATAACATGATGGATTTGATAAAACCAATGATAGTGATGGTGTTAGTCCAAGTAGTGAATGGTGGCATGAACATCATGACCAAGCTTGTGCTCAACGGTGGCATGAACTTGATGATTATGGTGGTGTATCGTTACATCATTGGTTATAAGAAATTGCTCTATGTTTGCACAATATTCTCTGATGTTATGGCTTATTTGCACTATGTTTGCACAATATTTGCACAATATTTGCACAATATTTGCACTATGTTTGCATAATATTTGCACTTTGTAAAAAACTTTGTAAAAGATTTGGATGAAGAGAGAATTTGTGTACGTAAGCAGTTGCGAAAGTATTTGAAAATAAGAGTTGACAGTTGTTTGTTTTGCTATTTTTGGTATACTTTTGATATATCTTTTTAATGCATAAACTATATTCACTCTACTATTTTATATATAAAAGTTATGACTAATTTGTATATATAAGAGCAATAGACATTTGTGATTTTTGTAACATGATGGATTTGGTGAAAGCAATCATAGTGATGGTGTTAGTCCAAGTAGTGAATGGTAGCATGAACATCATGACCAAGCTTGTGCTCAACGGTGGCATGAACTTGATGATTATGGTGGCGTATCGTTACATCATTGGTTATAAGAAATTGCTCTATGTTTGCACAATATTCTCTAATGTTATGGCTTATTTGCACTATGTTTGCACAATATTTGCACTATATTTGCACTATGTTTGCACAATATTTGCACTATGAGTTGGAGGATACTCTTTCTGGCATTTTTGTGTGGCTTACTAGGGTATATATATATAACACTATAACAATTGAATTGGTTGTTTTAATTTGTGTAATGATAAGTAAACTAATATGCAGGGCAACATTGCCTCAAAACTTACAGGCGGAAGCCATTGCCTTGACTTCTGTGACATTTGTAACTTGTGTGACCAATCTAGTTTCAGGAATAACCTTTGTGTTGTCCCTTATCTTCAAGTAACAAATATTAAATGTAAAGTCATATAGTATTATATTTCCTCCATGACTCTTCCGCTCCAACAGTTTATTTGTTTCCATGTTCAGATTAGAAAAAGTAAAGTTGAGAGAAGCGGGAGGGAGGGCCAAGGTAATTGGAACCTTAATAGGAATTAGTGGTGCCATGGTCCTGACCTTGTTCAAAGGCATGGAGATTAAGATTACATCCTTCCACGCAAATCTCTTCCATCACAAAAACAAAAAGGATTCAAATAATGCTACCTCCCATACCGCCATGTACATCTTCAACGTTTTCTCCTCTTTTGCCGCTAACATCACCTATGTCTCCTAGCTCATCATTCAGGTATATCTTTAATATCGTGATTGCTAGATATTAAACTCGTAGTTTTTACCGTATGATAATACAGGCAAAAATGAGCGAAATATACCCATATCCGTATTCAAGCACAACATTGCTGTCTTTAATGGGAGCCATCTTATCCATTGCTCTTATACTTGAAAGGGATATAAGTCAGTGGAGGTTGGGTTCGAACATCAGACTATTTACAGTAGCTTATGGGGTATGTCTTCTTCTTAAATAATTATAATACATTAATTATGTACCCATATATTAATTTAATATTATTTTTTATAAAGATAAATAACGTAAACTGATTTGTGTAGGGAATAGTTGGATCGGGAATAGCAGTGGATGTCGTTTCTTGGTGTGTACACATGAGAGGCCCTTTATTTGTCTCTATCTTTACCCCCTCATGCTTGTGGTCGTGGCCTTTGCAGGATCCACCATCTTAGATGAAAAGTTGTATTTGGGAAGGTATATTCCTCTTTCTTTTATATGTTATTAGTTTTTTTGTCCTATGATGTTTATATATTTTTTTGCTTTAACTGATTATACTTTTGTGAATTTGAGTATCCTTGGATCGACTGTGATCGTGTGCGGCTTATATCTCATTCTATGGGGTAAAAGCCGAGATATGGTAGAGAATATTCAACCTCACTATGAATCTGTGTTGTGCAATGACTCATATCTTTAGATAACAGCAATACAAGTTATGGGCTTGAGCTGATGTAAAGGGGTTGGGGTAGAGGGCTATATATGTTGATGTTACATAAACCTAATGTAACAGGGAGAAGAATAGTAAAACACTAATCCTTATTCTCTAATAATATATAGTGGTAGTCACTCAACGCTCTCGGGGACGTATGCACAATTGGTCGAATCTCGTTACCAAATCTCTTGTGTTATTCTCTTATCTCTATACTCTTTACTATTTGATTGTTCGCTTGTTCCCAACAATTGGTATCAGATGACTCTTAACTCAGGTGCCAAATTTGAGGTGGGGAAGTTCGATGGAACTGGTAATTTCGGATTGTGGCAAAGGAGGGTTAAGAATGTGTTGGCTCAACACGGTCTATCAAAGGCGCTGCGTGATAATAAACTAGAGGATATGGATCAAGTGGATTGAGAAGAGTTGAAGGAGAAGGCTGCGGGAACCATACGGCTTTGTCTATCAGATGAGGTGATGTATCATGTTATGGATCTGACATCACCAACAGGGGTATGGGAGACATTAGAGAAGCGGTTCATGTCCAAGTCTTTAACAAATAAGTTGTATTTGAAACAGAGACTTTATGGCCTGAAGATGCACGAAGGTGCAAATTTGCAACAACATCTCAACAATTTTAATCAAGTGATCAATGACTTGTAGAAACTTGATGTGAAGGTTGATGATGAGGACAAAGCAATAATATTACTGTGTTCTTTGCCAAATTCCTATGAACACTTGGTGACAACATTGACGTACGGGAAAGACTCAATCAAACTGCATGAGATCACATCTGCACTTCTGTCCCACACTCGCAGGAGACAGAATGTAGATGAAGGGTCTTAGGGTGATGGTCTGTATGTGAAAGGGAGCCAAGTGTGTGGGAGGAGACAAGGCAGAGTAGGTCCTGCCAAAAGGAAAAGACCAAATTCCAAGGGCAAAACACCAGTAGAGTGCTATAAGTGCAAACAGACTGGGCATTACAAAAAGGATTGTTCCAATGAATGGAGTCCTAGCAAGCCGGTGGGGAACGTTGGAGTATCTACATCTGCAAATGTTGTACATAAAGATGATTTTGGTTACAATAGTGAAGTTGATCTACTATATGTATCATCAAATCATAGTACAAATGAGTGGATACTTGACACTGGTTGTTCCCACCACATGACGCCAAACAGAGAATGGTTCACCAC